>NC_047155.1:0-57500 GCF_009819705.1 Hippoglossus hippoglossus
TTATCTTAGAATTAGATTATAATAAAACTTAGTTGGACACACCCTGGGGCTTGATCAACCCTGGCGGGGCCTTCCTCGGGAGAGGGTGTCTAGTGATGATGGCCGAAACACCCGATGATCCTGAGGTCCACTACTGATGATGTGTTCCATAATGTAAAATTAGGAAATTAAAATAGTATCTATAGAAATAATAGTCCAACCAACTCCGTCAAAATCAAACAACCAATAATTCAAACAATGGAATGAGAAGCAATAAATCATGAAATATCAATACAGAAAACAAAAACAGAAAGCACTTACAATGAAAGATTTAAAATATCAACAAAACTTAAACCAGTTTTTTTAAAGGAACAATATCCCAAAACAAAATAACGTTCATATTAAAAACCAACTCATATCAAAAGCCATTTCAGGCAAAGGGGATAGGTGAGAATGGAGAGTACTCGATGACGTGCGTGGGCCAGTGCATTGCCTTTGACTCCCTAGTTCAAACTGCCCAGTCGTCGGACGAAGCAGGGGGAGTCATCGAGATATTTTTTCTAACCCTAACCCAGCCAGAGCCATCGGACGAACGGCTCTCTTTGAAAACCGATTTGCCTACCCCTTCCAAAACGTTTGCTCTCTGCAGCCAAAGAATCAAGACAAGGACGTGAACTGATGGGCGACACAAAGGAGAAAAGAACCAGTCCAAGGACCCCAAATCCACAAAACAAAACCCAGTCTAACTAACAACGACACTTCTAAACCACAAGAAAAGCCGGGAGCAAAGATCAGAACCAGCAGATTGTATTCACAGCAGGAGGACAGAACAAACCCAGATCTGAGCTCTGCCCTCAAACCTGAAAAAAGATGGAAAATCATCTTCTAGAATATCAGACACTATCCAGACTTACCTGAGGTCAACCTTTAAAAACTAATCCTAGAGGAAATCACAAAATAATTACAATTATTATATTAAAAACTCTTACAATTATATAAATAAATATTACTATAAATATCCCAACTCATATATAAAGTATTTAATATATAAAAAATCCCTCTTCTCTCCTCTTTCCCTCACTTCAGTGAGGGAGTAAAGGGGGAGACAGAGTCCACAGCCCGGTCCGGCGGGGGAGGGTTTGACCCGTACAGGTCTCTCTCCCTGACTCTGTTTCCCTCATTATGTTATCACAGAAAATTAAGAATATATCAGTTTTATCATTTTTAACAGCTAAATTTAATTAACAGATAATTTCAGTGGAATAATTAACCAATAAATTGATTATTTAGTAAGGATGGACCCTACTTAATCTACTCTAACATTTGGATTAAATTCTTATGATAATAAATAATTTTTACAGACATTACAAAGGTGTTTTAACTTAATAAAGAGACCGTGTCTACTGATTGGTCCATTACTCCTAAAGGATGATGGGATTGGTTTATAAAACAAGTCTAGTCAAATTACTCTCCTCTTATCTGCAAAATAAATCCAAAAACGATCAGAAAAATATCACCCAGAGGAATTTCTCTAATTTAAGATTTTTAATTATTTATTTATTTATTAATTGAATGATTGAGTACCGATTTATATTAGTTTGTCAGACAAACACTACCCCTACTGGCACACTAAGGAAGGGATAATAATTAAAAAACACTCCGATCTGAATAAATAGAAACTTAATGTACTTCACAGATAAATCCAAGGAGACTATTAACCAATTGGATAAATAATTCATATAGATGGGTCCTACCTAATTCACTCTAATAGTTTGACTTGTTTTAGGTCACAATTATTCAATTTTAAACAAGTTTTACATGTTTCTCATAGACTCTTTTACCAGGTGACACACTTCTCCTGCAATGCATTATGGGATTGTTTCCTTAACATCACTTTTCTTAAAATATCTCTGCATATAAGCCACCCAAACTTAAAATTATAGGATATTTACCATCCTAAGAGGGAGTTCTCTTAATTAAGATCCTTTTATAATATAAAATTCCAAACTCAGCAAAAACCATGAGTAAGGAGTGTACACACAGACTACACCTGCCCCACAGAGAATCAGCTCTTTAGATCAATCCATGGAGAAATCCAAGATGAGTCTGTTGTAACAATACTAAAGCATGTCTTGCGGTGTAAGTGACACAGAGCATTGCTCAGAAGTTTCCTGGAGTCGTGCGGTGTATGGGGCACAGGAACTTTTTAGGGAGCTCCATCATTCCCAGTGGAGGACTTTTTGAGCTTTGAGGTTTGAGCTTCACGGCGTGTGGCCTTTCTCCAAAACCAACAGAAGGATGAAACCGATGTTCCAACCCCGACTGGGCACTGAGCAGAGTGAGTATGACTCAGTTATTTATCCAACTCCACCTACTGAAGAGAACCAGAATTTAAAGGATGTCATCCCCAGAGTCTCCACTAGGGGCTGAAACTCAGAGCCAGAGCCAGAGCCCTCAACATGACCTTAATTCTAATCTTAACCATTATCCTAACCTTAATCAATACCTTAACTCTAAACCTAACCAGTTAATTCTACGCCTAAACCTAACCAGTTAATTCTATGCCTAAACCTAACCAGTTAACCCCATGCCTAAACCTAACCTTTTAATCCTTTATATTAATCTTAACTCTAATCCAAACCCAAACCATTTTATCCTTAATATTAATTCTAATACTAACCAGTTGATCCTTAACAAAACCGTGAATCCTTTTCTAAATTATCTTAGAATTAGATTATAATAAAACTTAGTTGGACACACCCTGGGGCTTGATCAACCCTGGCGGGGCCTTCCTCGGGAGAGGGTGTCTAGTGATGATGGCCGAAACACCCGATGATCCTGAGGTCCACTACTGATGATGTGTTCCATAATGTAAAATTAGGAAATTAAAATAGTATCTATAGAAATAATAGTCCAACCAACTCCGTCAAAATCAAACAACCAATAATTCAAACAATGGAATGAGAAGCAATAAATCATGAAATATCAATACAGAAAACAAAAACAGAAAGCACTTATAATGAAAGATTTAAAATATCAACAAAACTTAAACCAGTTTTTTTAAAGGAACAATATCCCAAAACAAAATAACGTTCATATTAAAAACCAACTCATATCAAAAGCCATTTCAGGCAAAGGGGATAGGTGAGAATGGAGAGTACTCGATGACGTGCGTGGGCCAGTGCATTGCCTTTGACTCCCTAGTTCAAACTGCCCAGTCGTCGGACGAAGCAGGGGGAGTCATCGAGATATTTTTTCTAACCCTAACCCAGCCAGAGCCATCGGACGAACGGCTCTCTTTGAAAACCGATTTGCCTACCCCTTCCAAAACGTTTGCTCTCTGCAGCCAAAGAATCAAGACAAGGACGTGAACTGATGGGCGACACAAAGGAGAAAAGAACCAGTCCAAGGACCCCAAATCCACAAAACAAAACCCAGTCTAACTAACAACGACACTTCTAAACCACAAGAAAAGCCGGGAGCAAAGATCAGAACCAGCAGATTGTATTCACAGCAGGAGGCAGAACAAACCCAGATCTGAGCTCTGCCCTCAAACCTGAAAAAAGATGGAAAATCATCTTCTAGAATATCAGACACTATCCAGACTTACCTGAGGTCAACCTTTAAAAACTAATCCTAGAGGAAATCACAAAATAATTACAATTATTATATTAAAAACTCTTACAATTATATAAATAAATATTACTATAAATATCCCAACTCATATATAAAGTATTTAATATATAAAAAATCCCTCTTCTCTCCTCTTTCCCTCACTTCAGTGAGGGAGTAAAGGGGGAGACAGAGTCCACAGCCCGGTCCGGCGGGGGAGGGTTTGACCCGTACAGGTCTCTCTCCCTGACTCTGTTTCCCTCATTATGTTATCACAGAAAATTAAGAATATATCAGTTTTATCATTTTTAACAGCTAAATTTAATTAACAGATAATTTCAGTGGAATAATTAACCAATAAATTGATTATTTAGTAAGGATGGACCCTACTTAATCTACTCTAACATTTGGATTAAATTCTTATGATAATAAATAATTTTTACAGACATTACAAAGGTGTTTTAACTTAATAAAGAGACCGTGTCTACTGATTGGTCCATTACTCCTAAAGGATGATGGGATTGGTTTATAAAACAAGTCTAGTCAAATTACTCTCCTCTTATCTGCAAAATAAATCCAAAAACGATCAGAAAAATATCACCCAGAGGAATTTCTCTAATTTAAGATTTTTAATTATTTATTTATTTATTAATTGAATGATTGAGTACCGATTTATATTAGTTTGTCAGACAAACACTACCCCTACTGGCACACTAAGGAAGGGATAATAATTAAAAAACACTCCGATCTGAATAAATAGAAACTTAATGTACTTCACAGATAAATCCAAGGAGACTATTAACCAATTGGATAAATAATTCATATAGATGGGTCCTACCTAATTCACTCTAATAGTTTGACTTGTTTTAGGTCACAATTATTCAATTTTAAACAAGTTTTACATGTTTCTCATAGACTCTTTTACCAGGTGACACACTTCTCCTGCAATGCATTATGGGATTGTTTCCTTAACATCACTTTTCTTAAAATATCTCTGCATATAAGCCACCCAAACTTAAAATTATAGGATATTTACCATCCTAAGAGGGAGTTCTCTGAATTAAGATCCTTTTATAATATAAAATTCCAAACTCAGCAAAAACCATGAGTAAGGAGTGTACACACAGACTACACCTGCCCCACAGAGAATCAGCTCTTTAGATCAATCCATGGAGAAATCCAAGATGAGTCTGTTGTAACAATACTAAAGCATGTCTTGCGGTGTAAGTGACACAGAGCATTGCTCAGAAGTTTCCTGGAGTCGTGCGGTGTATGGGGCACAGGAACTTTTTAGGGAGCTCCATCATTCCCAGTGGAGGACTTTTTGAGCTTTGAGGTTTGAGCTTCACGGCGTGTGGCCTTTCTCCAAAACCAACAGAAGGATGAAACCGATGTTCCAACCCCGACTGGGCACTGAGCAGAGTGAGTATGACTCAGTTATTTATCCAACTCCACCTACTGAAGAGAACCAGAATTTAAAGGATGTCATCCCCAGAGTCTCCACTAGGGGCTGAAACTCAGAGCCAGAGCCAGAGGCCTCAACATGACCTTAATTCTAATCTTAACCATTATCCTAACCTTAATCAATACCTTAACTCTAAACCTAACCAGTTAATTCTACGCCTAAACCTAACCAGTTAATTCTATGCCTAAACCTAACCAGTTAACCCCATGCCTAAACCTAACCTTTTAATCCTTTATATTAATCTTAACTCTAATCCAAACCCAAACCATTTTATCCTTAATATTAATTCTAATACTAACCAGTTGATCCTTAACAAAACCGTGAATCCTTTTCTAAATTATCTTAGAATTAGATTATAATAAAACTTAGTTGGACACACCCTGGGGCTTGATCAACCCTGGCGGGGCCTTCCTCGGGAGAGGGTGTCTAGTGATGATGGCCGAAACACCCGATGATCCTGAGGTCCACTACTGATGATGTGTTCCATAATGTAAAATTAGGAAATTAAAATAGTATCTATAGAAATAATAGTCCAACCAACTCCGTCAAAATCAAACAACCAATAATTCAAACAATGGAATGAGAAGCAATAAATCATGAAATATCAATACAGAAAACAAAAACAGAAAGCACTTACAATGAAAGATTTAAAATATCAACAAAACTTAAACCAGTTTTTTTAAAGGAACAATATCCCAAAACAAAATAACGTTCATATTAAAAACCAACTCATATCAAAAGCCATTTCAGGCAAAGGGGATAGGTGAGAATGGGGAGTACTCGATGACGTGCGTGGGCCAGTGCATTGCCTTTGACTCCCTAGTTCAAACTGCCCAGTCGTCGGACGAAGCAGGGGGAGTCATCGAGATATTTTTTCTAACCCTAACCCAGCCAGAGCCATCGGACGAACGGCTCTCTTTGAAAACCGATTTGCCTACCCCTTCCAAAACGTTTGCTCTCTGCAGCCAAAGAATCAAGACAAGGACGTGAACTGATGGGCGACACAAAGGAGAAAAGAACCAGTCCAAGGACCCCAAATCCACAAAACAAAACCCAGTCTAACTAACAACGACACTTCTAAACCACAAGAAAAGCCGGGAGCAAAGATCAGAACCAGCAGATTGTATTCACAGCAGGAGACAGAACAAACCCAGATCTGAGCTCTGCCCTCAAACCTGAAAAAAGATGGAAAATCATCTTCTAGAATATCAGACACTATCCAGACTTACCTGAGGTCAACCTTTAAAAACTAATCCTAGAGGAAATCACAAAATAATTACAATTATTATATTGAAAACTCTTACAATTATATAAATAAATATTACTATAAATATCCCAACTCATATATAAAGTATTTAATATATAAAAAATCCCTCTTCTCTCCTCTTTCCCTCACTTCAGTGAGGGAGTAAAGGGGGAGACAGAGTCCACAGCCCGGTCCGGCGGGGGAGGGTTTGACCCGTACAGGTCTCTCTCCCTGACTCTGTTTCCCTCATTATGTTATCACAGAAAATTAAGAATATATCAGTTTTATCATTTTTAACAGCTAAATTTAATTAACAGATAATTTCAGTGGAATAATTAACCAATAAATTGATTATTTAGTAAGGATGGACCCTACTTAATCTACTCTAACATTTGGATTAAATTCTTATGATAATAAATAATTTTTACAGACATTACAAAGGTGTTTTAACTTAATAAAGAGACCGTGTCTACTGATTGGTCCATTACTCCTAAAGGATGATGGGATTGGTTTATAAAACAAGTCTAGTCAAATTACTCTCCTCTTATCTGCAAAATAAATCCAAAAACGATCAGAAAAATATCACCCAGAGGAATTTCTCTAATTTAAGATTTTTAATTATTTATTTATTTATTAATTGAATGATTGAGTACCGATTTATATTAGTTTGTCAGACAAACACTACCCCTACTGGCACACTAAGGAAGGGATAATAATTAAAAAACACTCCGATCTGAATAAATAGAAACTTAATGTACTTCACAGATAAATCCAAGGAGACTATTAACCAATTGGATAAATAATTCATATAGATGGGTCCTACCTAATTCACTCTAATAGTTTGACTTGTTTTAGGTCACAATTATTCAATTTTAAACAAGTTTTACATGTTTCTCATAGACTCTTTTACCAGGTGACACACTTCTCCTGCAATGCATTATGGGATTGTTTCCTTAACATCACTTTTCTTAAAATATCTCTGCATATAAGCCACCCAAACTTAAAATTATAGGATATTTACCATCCTAAGAGGGAGTTCTCTGAATTAAGATCCTTTTATAATATAAAATTCCAAACTCAGCAAAAACCATGAGTAAGGAGTGTACACACAGACTACACCTGCCCCACAGAGAATCAGCTCTTTAGATCAATCCATGGAGAAATCCAAGATGAGTCTGTTGTAACAATACTAAAGCATGTCTTGCGGTGTAAGTGACACAGAGCATTGCTCAGAAGTTTCCTGGAGTCGTGCGGTGTATGGGGCACAGGAACTTTTTAGGGAGCTCCATCATTCCCAGTGGAGGACTTTTTGAGCTTTGAGGTTTGAGCTTCACGGCGTGTGGCCTTTCTCCAAAACCAACAGAAGGATGAAACCGATGTTCCAACCCCGACTGGGCACTGAGCAGAGTGAGTATGACTCAGTTATTTATCCAACTCCACCTACTGAAGAGAACCAGAATTTAAAGGATGTCATCCCCAGAGTCTCCACTAGGGGCTGAAACTCAGAGCCAGAGCCAGAGCCCTCAACATGACCTTAATTCTAATCTTAACCATTATCCTAACCTTAATCAATACCTTAACTCTAAACCTAACCAGTTAATTCTACGCCTAAACCTAACCAGTTAATTCTATGCCTAAACCTAACCAGTTAACCCCATGCCTAAACCTAACCTTTTAATCCTTTATATTAATCTTAACTCTAATCCAAACCCAAACCATTTTATCCTTAATAT
Organism: Hippoglossus hippoglossus; assembly: GCF_009819705.1. Lineage (NCBI taxonomy): Eukaryota > Metazoa > Chordata > Actinopteri > Pleuronectiformes > Pleuronectidae > Hippoglossus > Hippoglossus hippoglossus. Next base: position 8,036 of record NC_047155.1, read on the forward strand.
TAATTCTAATACTAACCAGTTGATCCTTAACAAAACGGTGAATCCTTTTCTAAATTATCTTAGAATTAGATTATAATAAAACTTAGTTGGACACACCCTGGGGCTTGATCAACCCTGGCGGGGCCTTCCTCGGGAGAGGGTGTCTAGTGATGATGGCCGAAACACCCGATGATCCTGAGGTCCACTACTGATGATGTGTTCCATAATGTAAAATTAGGAAATTAAAATAGTATCTATAGAAATAATAGTCCAACCAACTCCGTCAAAATCAAACAACCAATAATTCAAACAATGGAATGAGAAGCAATAAATCATGAAATATCAATACAGAAAACAAAAACAGAAAGCACTTATAATGAAAGATTTAAAATATCAACAAAACTTAAACCAGTTTTTTTAAAGGAACAATATCCCAAAACAAAATAACGTTCATATTAAAAACCAACTCATATCAAAAGCCATTTCAGGCAAAGGGGATAGGTGAGAATGGAGAGTACTCGATGACGTGCGTGGGCCAGTGCATTGCCTTTGACTCCCTAGTTCAAACTGCCCAGTCGTCGGACGAAGCAGGGGGAGTCATCGAGATATTTTTTCTAACCCTAACCCAGCCAGAGCCATCGGACGAACGGCTCTCTTTGAAAACCGATTTGCCTACCCCTTCCAAAACGTTTGCTCTCTGCAGCCAAAGAATCAAGACAAGGACGTGAACTGATGGGCGACACAAAGGAGAAAAGAACCAGTCCAAGGACCCCAAATCCACAAAACAAAACCCAGTCTAACTAACAACGACACTTCTAAACCACAAGAAAAGCCGGGAGCAAAGATCAGAACCAGCAGATTGTATTCACAGCAGGAGGCAGAACAAACCCAGATCTGAGCTCTGCCCTCAAACCTGAAAAAAGATGGAAAATCATCTTCTAGAATATCAGACACTATCCAGACTTACCTGAGGTCAACCTTTAAAAACTAATCCTAGAGGAAATCACAAAATAATTACAATTATTATATTGAAAACTCTTACAATTATATAAATAAATATTACTATAAATATCCCAACTCATATATAAAGTATTTAATATATAAAAAATCCCTCTTCTCTCCTCTTTCCCTCACTTCAGTGAGGGAGTAAAGGGGGAGACAGAGTCCACAGCCCGGTCCGGCGGGGGAGGGTTTGACCCGTACAGGTCTCTCTCCCTGACTCTGTTTCCCTCATTATGTTATCACAGAAAATTAAGAATATATCAGTTTTATCATTTTTAACAGCTAAATTTAATTAACAGATAATTTCAGTGGAATAATTAACCAATAAATTGATTATTTAGTAAGGATGGACCCTACTTAATCTACTCTAACATTTGGATTAAATTCTTATGATAATAAATATTTTTTACAGACATTACAAAGGTGTTTTAACTTAATAAAGACACCGTGTCTACTGATTGGTCCATTACTCCTAAAGGATGATGGGATTGGTTTATAAAACAAGTCTAGTCAAATTACTCTCCTCTTATCTGCAAAATAAATCCAGAAACGATCAGAAAAATATCACCCAGAGGAATTTCTCTAATTTAAGATTTTTAATTATTTATTTATTTATTTATTTATTTATTTATTTATTAATTGAATGATTGAGTACCGATTTATATTAGTTTGTCAGACAAACACTACCCCTACTGGCACACTAAGGAAGAGATAATAATTAAAAACCACTCCGAACTGAATAAATAGAAACTTAATGTACTTCACAGATAAATCCAAGGAGACTATTAACCAATTGGATAAATAATTCATATAGATGGGTCCTACCTAATTCACTCTAATAGTTTGACTTGTTTTAGGTCACAATTATTCAATTTTAAACAAGTTTGACATGTTTCTCATAGACTCTTTTACCAGGTGACACACCTCTCCTGCAATGCATTATGGGATTGTTTCCTTAACATCACTTTTCTTAAAATATCTCTGCATATAAGCCACCCAAACTTAAAATTATAGGATATTTACCATCCTAAGAGGGAGTTCTCTTAATAAAGATCCTTTTATAATATAAAATTCCAAACTCAGCAAAAACCATGAGTAAGGAGTGTACACACAGACTACACCTGCCCCACAGAGAATCAGCTCTTTAGATCAATCCATGGAGAAATCCAAGATGAGTCTGTTGTAACAATACTAAAGCATGTCTTGCGGTGTAAGTGACACAGAGCATTGCTCAGAAGTTTCCTGGAGTCGTGCGGTGTATGGGGCACAGGAACTTTTTAGGGAGCTCCATCATTCCCAGTGGAGGACTTTTTGAGCTTTGAGGTTTGAGCTTCACGGCGTGTGGCCTTTCTCCAAAACCAACAGAAGGATGAAACCGATGTTCCAACCCCGACTGGGCACTGAGCAGAGTGAGTATGACTCAGTTATTTATCCAACTCCACCTACTGAAGAGAACCAGAATTTAAAGGATGTCATCCCCAGAGTCTCCACTAGGGGCTGAAACTCAGAGCCAGAGCCAGAGCCAGAGCCAGAGGCCTCAACATGACCTTAATTCTAATCTTAACCATTATCCTAACCTTAATCAATACCTTAACTCTAAACCTAACCAGTTAATTCTACGCCTAAACCTAACCAGTTAATTCTATGCCTAAACCTAACCAGTTAACCCCATGCCTAAACCTAACCTTTTAATCCTTTATATTAATCTTAACTCTAATCCAAACCCAAACCATTTTATCCTTAATATTAATTCTAATACTAACCAGTTGATCCTTAACAAAACGGTGAATCCTTTTCTAAATTATCTTAGAATTAGATTATAATAAAACTTAGTTGGACACACCCTGGGGCTTGATCAACCCTGGCGGGGCCTTCCTCGGGAGAGGGTGTCTAGTGATGATGGCCGAAACACCCGATGATCCTGAGGTCCACTACTGATGATGTGTTCCATAATGTAAAATTAGGAAATTAAAATAGTATCTATAGAAATAATAGTCCAACCAACTCCGTCAAAATCAAACAACCAATAATTCAAACAATGGAATGAGAAGCAATAAATCATGAAATATCAATACAGAAAACAAAAACAGAAAGCACTTACAATGAAAGATTTAAAATATCAACAAAACTTAAACCAGTTTTTTTAAAGGAACAATATCCCAAAACAAAATAACGTTCATATTAAAAACCAACTCATATCAAAAGCCATTTCAGGCAAAGGGGATAGGTGAGAATGGAGAGTACTCGATGACGTGCGTGGGCCAGTGCATTGCCTTTGACTCCCTAGTTCAAACTGCCCAGTCGTCGGACGAAGCAGGGGGAGTCATCGAGATATTTTTTCTAACCCTAACCCTAACCCATGCCTAAACCTAAGTCTCTTCTACTTATGCCCAAAACTAACCCACGTTCTCTCTGCCTAAAACCTAACATATTCTCCAAAGTACATTCATCAAAAATCAGTTTATCTATATACGAAATTCGCTTACAATCAAAAGTCACATTTTTTTATTTTTTATTTGTTTAAGAATATTAATAAATAAATAAATACATAAATATATCATTAAGTCCAATAACATATAAGATTCATAGATACACTGGATCAGGAAGGATAAAAGAAATACATTTACTTTTGATTCACAGTGGAATCGACAAGGGGGAGGAGTCTGTGAGAGGCAGCCTATAAATACAGGAGCCCTCAGTCTCCTCTCTCACTCTTGCTCTGAACACTGTAGCGGAAGCACCTCACAACTCAGACCTGTAGCCTCAACCTTTACAAATATTTTACGTGCCCACATGACCTGAAGAAGACCCAAGAGGGTCGAAACGTAGTCAAGAGGCACGCAACACGGTGACAAGGTCACGTGTTTTCTGTTTTTGATTTTATTTTCAGTTTGTTTTTTTAGTTTTCGTGTTTTTGATTTTATTTCATAAATTTGACCTTTTTTATATACAAATATTTCACTCTTTATTATATATATCTAGCTAATAAATACAAAAAATAGTATTATTACATATTTATTACAAATTATATTTCATTGTAGACAAATAACAAAGGAGACTGTATAAATAATTATAAATCATCTATAAATAAATAAATAAATACTTAAAAAACAATCAGAGATAATGGATTACTCTGACCAAAACAATGGGGGGTGGACTAAAGTTACATATGGGAGGCGACAAGGTCGTCCCCGTCAGCGTAACTGGGACCAGGTAGCCCCCTGGGGGAAGGACCGTGCACCTTCCGCCACCTTTAATAGGAGGCGGGCTCAGTTCCCCTACCCTAACCCCCTAACCCCTAACCCCCTAACCCTAACTCCCCCCACATTTTTTTATTTTTATTTTTTTAAGAATATTAATAAATAAATAAATACATAAATATATCATTAAGTCCAATAACATATAAGATTCATAGATACACTGGATCAGGAAGGATAAAAGAAATACATTTACTTTTGATTCACAGTGGAATCGACAAGGGGGAGGAGTCTGTGAGAGGCAGCCTATAAATACAGGAGCCCTCAGCCTCCTCACTCACTCTTGCTCTGAACACTGTAGCGGAAGCACCTCACAACTCAGACCTGTAGCCTCAACCTTTACAAATATTTTACGTGCCCACATGACCTGAAGAAGACCCAAGAGGGTCGAAACGTAGTCAAGAGGCACGCAACACGGTGACAAGGTCACGTGTTTTCTGTTTTTGATTTTATTTTTAGTTTTCGTGTTTTTGATTTTATTTCATAAATTTGACCTTTTTTATATACAAATATTTCACTCTTTATTATATATATCTCGCTAATAAATACAAAAAATAGTATTATTACATACTTATTACAAATTATATTTCATTGTAGACAAATAACAAAGGAGACTGTATAAATAATTATAAATCATCTATAAATAAATAAATAAATAATTAAAAAACAATCAGAGATAATGGATTACTCTGACCAAAACAATGGGGGGTGGACTAAAGTTACATATGGGAGGCGACAAGGTCGTCCCCGTCAGCGTAACTGGGACCAGGTAGCCCCCTGGGGGAAGGACCGTGCACCTTCCGCCACCTTTAATAGGAGGCGGGCTCAGTTCCCCTACCCTAACCCTAAACTGTGATAAACCAAAGGAGAAATATAAATTTTTATCCTTAAATGACTTTAAATAACTAAACTTTACATAAGATGGTGAATAACTCCATGATAACAATGATGCACAGAGATGCCACTGCTCATGTAGCAATATTTTGACCACAACTGTAATTAAAGTAGATGAAAATACCTCAAAGTAACAAAGTTTTAGTAACGGTAGGACCAGACACACTCTCCATATAAATGTATTCTCTCTAGGCCGAATAAATGTATTCAGTGTTTTTGTGTTACAAGACAGCAAAGAGAGACTCACAAAACTTTACTTTCCAATTGCATATGAACCATTTACAGTTTTATTTACCATCATAAGTTCACTCTGGCCCAAATGTTTTCCTTATGAGAGGATCATAGGCATTCTCCAATGACTCATTTAAAATTGACCTATTGTTACTCCTTCAAAATACAAAATATTTTTTATGAGTTATGAACTTCTATGGTGTAAAGCATCAGTGCATATACTAGACAAATGACGACTGCCTTTGCAAATCAGTGGCAGTTTCTGTTGCCACTGGAAGTGCCTCTACGAGCTCCCGCATGCCACGATTTGAGCTTGTTATCTCTCAAGCGCGAACCCATCTACAGGAAATGACATCGCGAGAAGGTTAGAGGTCAACCAACAAAAACATAACTCAATCAAAATAAAACTCCCCAAAAGAAATGTTTATAAAACAGATATATACATGAAAAACAACAGCAAAACATCAACTAAAGTGGATTTTTGGTGAAATATAAACTAATTACATTAATACATCGGTTACATGTGGATAGAAGTTCCAACAGTGAAATACCTGAAATACAATGTAGAGAAAGAAATGTTTGTTTCATGGTCACAGGACCTGATGCAGGCTGGTTGTGTTTGAGAGCAGGAAGAAGTTGACGGTTTTTCAGGCTTTACTGCATTTCACGGAGGCCTGTTCATACCTGTTGTTAAGAGGAGCATTAGTAAGAGGCAGAGTATGTTATCCTTCATTCACAACATAGAGTAACAATTAAAGTCAATTCAAATAGATGCATTCAATAATAATAAATCATATCTTTATTTATAAAGCACATCTCAAACCAAAGTGCACAAAATGCTTCACAAATAAAGAAAAACTTCCTGGGTCTCCTGTGTCTGATTTAAATAACAAATTTAAATATAAACCAAACAATTAAGGAAAGAAATTAAAATCCTTAATGATAAATTAAAATCAAACAAATGAAAAACAAAACAATCCTCCATATGTTCATCATATTATCCATTAGATCTAAAGAGATTACATGTGTAATATTCTGACATCTTCACCCAACGTTGTTGTTAAGGGCCTCGACTGCTTTAAAGATAGGGTTGGGGGGGGGGCAGTGTCGTTTATTTCTCCACACCAGGTGTTTACTCCTGGAGAACCGCCCTGCACCACCCACAGGCCAAGACAGTGATCCACGTTCCACTGGCTCCTCCTCCAATTTCGTCAGCGACCTATCCGGCTCTCTAGTCTTCGTGACCGAAGGAATAAAAGGAATCCTGTTTGATGTTGAGGGGGCAGCTGAGATTTTATGTGATCAGTCCGCCTCGTGCCACTTGCTGTATTATATTGACTTGTATATGAGGGTTCTCTGAGTGGCCGTAGTTTAGTTTGTTATATTCTTATTTCATTGTGCACTCCACACAGTTTCCCTTTGTTAGTTCACTAGTCTTTATGGTTGATGTTCTGACTGTATTTTTGGTTATGTGAAGTTTAGTTTGGGTAGCGGCTAGACCGTGTTATTTTGTTTTTGTGTGACACCATGAGTCAGGAGAGTAGGACCAGGATTTAGGAAGAGGGCTTGTCTTTTGTTTATTTTATGTTTTGGCATCACCCTCCGCCCCTAAACCTTTGTGTAACTTGTTTGTTCTTTGATTCCTTTGTTAATGCAATTCATTTGGAGCATTTTTTCAATAAAAGGCTGCTTTGCCAGATTCTACCGGCGCTGTTACTTCCCTTCCTCCTAGCTCTAATCTGGGTTGTAACAGTTGTCCTCTAACACCCACAGGTGGATTAATACATATTGATTTATCTTCAGTTCAGGATCTGTGTGGGTGGAGGTGGAGCACGTGGAACATGGTGACCAGCAAACACTCAGACACACCGTAACTGGACGTTTCCTAACACTCCTTGTTTATTGCTATGAGCGATTTCCTCCTTATAAATCTCTACCATTCTTCTCAAGTGTATTCCCTCTAATATCTCTGGAAAATTTACCTCATTCTCCTTCACCTTCATCTTCTTACGCAAATCAATTTCATTGTGGAGGCAGGTGGTAAGGTCCTTAATTACACTTTGCAGGATTCCCCTCTCTTCATTTTGTACTCTGTATTTTTCTGCCATACAATCAAATTATAGTTTAAGCTGCTTTAAGTTGTTGCTCATCGCTGCATATAAGGCAGGATCATTTTTGGGCAGCGGGGTAAGGTCCCAGGTTTTTTGAAGCATGCTGTAGTTTCTTGCCATCTTGCTGAAGAATTACACCACAAGAAATTGTGCTTCTGTTTCTGGGTGGTTTTCTCAGTGAAATGGGAACCTAACCCTTTTTTTCTTCTGGCTTGCTTCATTTATTGGTGAGTGCCAACCAACGTCAAGGTGCATTACTGCCATCTATTCAGATCCACACTTTGGATTCCAGCTGCCGTTAAACCTCAAAGAAGAATAAACCGAACAAATAACAGACGTCTCCGTACTTAACAGGAAATGATGTGACCGTAGCAGCGGAAGTTGGTCTTCTTGGTGGTCAAAGTACTATTTATTAGGGGAAGAATTTCTTTAGGTAACTTTGTAGGAATGGGATCTAAGTTACAAGTTGCAGGTTTAGACGATGAGATTATTGAGGTCAGCTGATCAAGGGTGATCAGAGAGAAGCTGTCTAAATAAATAACAGGATTCTCAGCTGTTCCAGGAGATGAAAATTCATCACACAGTGAGATCTTTTTCTTTTTAGTAAACAGCACATAACATAACATTTTATCCAAAGCGGTACAAAGAGGGTTCAGTTTTTAATACGGAGTGGCTCGAATCCCAGTCCATGCCAAAGTGTCCCTGGGCAAGATGCTAAACCCCCAAAGGCCCCTAATTTATACCGTACATTTATGGATATACAGAGCAGAAAACAAACCTGAATTCTCAAAATAAAAAAATAAGATAGGTCATGTGTGTCAGTGAAGTCTTCAGCCAAAGAGTTGTGATGTCACAGAGGTGGACCCAAGGTGCTGCAGTTAGAGAGCATCTGTCCAGCTCGCTCCCGCCATGTGTTAAGGTCATGGGACCTGGTGACATTTTGCAGTGCTGAAAGAAGGTGGACAAAAATTCTAACCATCAAGCATTGTGTTAAGAGCAGCATGCACTTGTACTCATTGTTGTAACCACACACTTGACCTTATATTATCATACGGTGTCAAAATTGAAAATCTAACAGTACTTCCGCGCAATCCAATTCTATCAGACCATAATTTAATAACCTTCGATTTTTCACTATCAGAATATATGCCACTAATAATGAACTCATTTTCAAGATGTTTACCTGATAGTGCTGTAGCTAAATTTAAGGAAATAATTCCGATTACATTTAAACCCGTACTATCCGTCGATATAAACAACAAATTCATTAAAAACCCTAGCTCCACTGAGATTGACCATCTCGTCGATAGCTCTGTAAGGTCATTACGATTAACATTAGACTCAATAGCGCCTCTAAAAAAGAAACATATAAAACATAGTAACTTAGCTCCGTGGTATAATTCCAAGACACATGAGTTAAAACAAGTATCAAGAAAACTAGAAAGGAAGTGGAGCTCCAGCAACCGTGTTGAAAATCTCCTAGACTGGAAGAATAGTGTTAAAGCATATAAGAAGGCCCTCCACAAAGCAAGAGCTGCCTACTATTCAAAACTAATAGAAGAGAATAAAAACAACCCCAGGTTTCTCTTCAGCTCTGTAGCCAGGCTGACTGAGAGTCACACCTCCACCGAACCCAGTATTCCTCGATCCCTAAATAGCAATATCTTTATGAATTTCTTTAATGATAAAATTCTAACCATTAGAAATCAAATCAACCATCTCCTGCCCTCAATTGGCACTAATACCCCATCAAGAATAGAAAACTCAGAAACGGCCAAGAATCTTACCAATTATTTAGACAGCTTCTCTCTGATCAGCCTCGATCAGCTGACCAAAATAATCTCATCTTCTAAACCAACAACTTGTATCTCAGACCCCATTCCTACAAAATTACTTAAAGAAATTCTGCCCCTAATTGACAGTTCATTACTGAACACAATACATCTGTCATTATCATCAGGATATGTACCACAGTCTTTTAAAATAGCTGTAATCAAACCCCTCCTCAAAAAACCCACCTTAGACCCAGAGGTTTTAGCCAATTATCGTCCGATATCTAATCTCCCCTTCCTGTCTAAAATCCTAGAAAAAGTTGTAGCCAATCAGCTGTGTGAGTTTCTCCAGGAAAATAATATATATGAAGACTTTCAGTCAGGGTTTAGAGCCAATCACAGCACAGAGACAGCCTTGGCAAAAGTCACTAATGATCTTCTAATAGCTTCAGATCAGGGGTTTGTGTCTGTCCTCGTCCTGTTAGATCTCAGTGCAGCATTTGACACAATTGACCATAATATTTTATTACAAAGACTAGAACAGTTAATTAGCATTAAAGGAACCGCCCTACACTGGTTTAAATCCTATTTTTCAGACCGCTCCCAATTCGTGCAAATTAATGATGAGTCATCTGTGCGCACCAAAGTTAACCATGGTGTTCCACAAGGCTCTGTGCTCGGCCCAATTTTATTCTCATTATATATGCTTCCACTTGGAAACATTATCAGGACACACTCGGTAAATTTCCACTGCTATGCGGATGACACCCAGTTATACTTGTCAATAAAACCTGAACAAAGTAATCAAATAACTAAACTCCAAGCATGTCTCAAGGACATAAAAACCTGGATGACCCGCAATTTTCTCTTATTAAACTCAGATAAAACAGAGGTTCTAATACTTGGCCCTAAACACCTTAGAGATACATTATCTAACGATATAGCTGCGCTAGACGACATTGCCCTTGCTTCCAATGAAACAGTCAGGAACTTGGGAGTGATCTTCGATCCTGATTTATCCTTTAATTCTCACTTAAAACAAATTTCTAGGACAGCCTTTTTTCACTTGCGTAATATCTCCAAAATCAGACATGTCCTTTCTCAAAAGGATGCAGAAAAACTAATCCACGCCTTTGTTACATCCAGACGTGATTATTGTAATTCCTTATTATCAGGCTCCAGCAGGAAGTCGTTAAAGACTCTGCAGCTTGTCCTAAATGCTGCAGCACGTGTCCTGACAAGAACCAAGAAAAGAGAGCACATTTCTCCAGTATTAGCTTCGCTACACTGGCTTCCGGTTAAATCTAGAATAGAATTTAAAATTCTCCTCCTCACCTTCAAGGCCCTTAACAATATGGCACCATTATACCTTAAGGAGCTGTTAGTACCTTATCAACCCACTAGAGCACTGCGCTCCCAGAATTCAGGCTTACTTGTCGTCCCTAAAGTCTCTAAAAGTAGAGTAGGAGCCAGAGCTTTCAGCTATCAAGCTCCTCTCCTGTGGAATCATCTCCCACTTTCAGTTCGGGAGGCAGACACCATCTGTACGTTTAAGAGTAGGCTTAAAACCTTCCTTTTTGATAAAGCTTATAGTTAGAGCCGGTCCAGGCTTGTCCTAGACCTGCTCTTAGTTAGGCTGCTATAGGTTTAGAAGGTCGGGGGACACATGACACACGGAGCTTCTCCTTCCTCTTCTCAATCTTTATCACATCAAAGTAATTCATATCCCATCAATACATGTTACTGACTTGACTTCTTCCCCGGAGTCCCTTTGCCTTATCGTCCGCAGACCCAGGGCCGCGGCTGTGGCCACATCATGGATTAGGATCTGTGGATCACGTATCAGAGGTCGTAATGGTGGATCCAGTATGGCGGATTCTGCATCGTGCTGGCTGATCGTGATAACAAAGGCAGATCCTTTATCGTGTTGGCATCAGATACTGGTAGTGGACCACGACCGAGGTGGCAGCTGATGATGGATCCTAATGGCGGCAGTGGACAATAACTGTGGACTATAGTGGCATCCGATCTTGATGGTGGATCATGATCTTGCTGGCTGCTGACCATGGACTATGATTGCAGCAGGACTGCTCGATACATAGTATTTCTCCTCAGACACTTGACCATTAATGACATTAATCCACCAATTCACTGACCTTCAGTTATACTTCAAAATGTTTACCCTAATCAATGCTGCTAAAACCTTTATCTTGATGTTCTCCTTTACACTTGACATCCATTGCACTTCTGTCCGTCCTGGGAGACGGATCCTCACATGTGGCTCTCTCTGAGGTTTCTACGTTCTTTTTTCCCTGTTAAAAGGGTTTTTAAGTAGTTTTTCCTTACTCTTGTTGAGGGTTAAGGGCAAAGGATGTCACACCATGTTAAAGCCCTATGAGACAAATTGTGATTTGTGAATATGGGCTATACAAATAAAATTTGATTGATTTGATTGATGCATCACATTAGGTCAGTGCTGCACAGGGCCGCATCAAGTCGAACGCACCTGATGAGTAACAACAATGGACCTCATTCACTAACATGTGCACAGAAATGTTCTTACGCAGACAAGAAGTGCGTACAATCACCGCCGGATTCATGACACGTGCGCACCAGGCGATTTTGTTCTCACCACCTTGCGTATGTTTGTGAATCAGAACCATTCTAAATCGACAGGCTCGTTTCCGCTCTCTGCAATTAGCATACTGCCACGCCTCTATTTGTCCATATAAGGACATCCGTCTGTCATGAAGAGGGCGCTGTGCTAAACAGTTGAAGTTATAAAAGACGCCTGGGCTGTAATAACTGAGGCGGTGAATGCTGTGTCCTGCACAGAGCTGAGCACTGGAGCTGTGGACATGTCTCTTAGATGCACCACGACGTGGACTCTGCTGAATAATTATATCATCTCAGGATCAGACACATGAAGGTTCGGTCGTCCTCTGTCTCTGTCGGAGTCTGTTTCCTCCTCACCCCCCCTCTGACCTGCGCTCACTTTACACTTTAACAATAATAACTGATCACAAGTTATTAGGACACGTTCAGGACTGATGTCCACTTTGTGTTGGTTTGATTCTCTACAGTTTATGAAACACAAGTTTAACCTGCTACACAACACGAGAAGTGACGCACACAGTCAGGACATCAGGGTTAAAGTGACGGAATGATCGGGAGTCAAAATCCGACATTATCGATTAATAACTGAATACATGTGATTATCAGTTCGTCTGAAGAGGGACAGAAACGAGCAGACACACACACACACACCTACAGACAGAGGAGTTCCTCCTGCAGATTATGACGCAAGTGTTTTAACTTCATTGTTGCATAAGAAGCGACGCCCCATTTATCCAGAAACATAAATATGAATTCAGCAGGATTAAAACGAGGTAATTTACACAATGTTTTAAGCCTAAAAGTCCAGCAGCTTGCGGACTTTGCATTTCCGATGGTCCCTGAACGCATCTCGACGGAAGATATCAGAGATTGTGAGGCTTTAAAACAGTGTAAATGACCTTGTTTCGATTCTACTGACTCGGGAGATGTATGGAGGCATGTTACTTTTTTTCTGTAGTTTTATTATGTCTCCACTGACTTACAATTGTATTGGATTCTGCTCTGACAGTGTTTTGTGGACTCAAGAACCCCCCCCCCTTTAAGTCAGTGCTGTGCAGTGAAACATTTCACTTCATGTTTCACTGACGTGTCACAGGTTACCTGAGTGACTCCAGTTCTTCAAGTGGTTCTTCTGACAATGTTTTAATCAAAACTTGAAAAAATGTTTTTCCACAGAATCAATAGTATTTATTTTTACTTTAACAAATAAACTTAAACGATCAGATGAAAACTGAAAATATAAATTATCAATCAATTATCAATAAGATCTGACTGAAGGCTTCATGTTTCTGATACAAAAAACTTGAAATAAAAAAGTTTCAGCAGCAAAAGTCATCTGATGGTGATGTCACTGGTGACGTCAGATGTAGAGGGGGTGGTACTGGCGGTGGGTGAGTCTCTTCCTGCAGGTAGGACACGTGTGTGATGATGTCAGAGCGTCTCTCAAACACTGACTGCAGAACACGTGACCACATTTAGTGGAAACAACCAATCGGCCGCTGTCTACAATCTGTGGAGGATACAACCAATCAGAGCTCAGGATCCTTCATGATGTTCAGGTGTATCACAGGTGTGTTAGGCCCAAGATATACTTGCTGTTCAACGACGCGTAAGCGCAGACAACCGGCTGTGTCGTGAACGTTATTGTTCACATACTTGCTTAGGTACTGCTTGTTACTGGACGATTCCAGTAGAGGGCTCAGTGTTCCGCTCTATAATCTGTTGAGTCAGATCTTTCTGCCACTTTCGTATTCGCGTGGGGTAAACATAAACAAACATGAACATCTGTCCGGAGGAACCCGAGGACGTCCACATTTGGTAAATGATAGAATCAAGACAGAAAAAAACGACAACACATCACACAAAGTGTGTGTAATTCTGGACCTGGTTACACGCCATCTCTGTTGCTGACGACGTGCTCCTGACGCCCCCGTCAACGACTCACTACTGCCCTGAACTTTATGTAGGTTCTGCATCTTGCAAACCCGATGCATTCATTTCTAAGGACGAGCACAAGCAATGCACCAAAAGGACGCAGGTTACGTGAAGCAGCCATCTTACGTTAGCCTACGCGTCGTTAACTGCAAGTATGTTCTGAGGCCGTGTCTCACCTCAGAGTACGAGTCCAGACAAACAGGACAACTGATCGTCCCCGGAGTCGACCTGAAACAAACAGATTCTGTCAGTAAGGATGAGACTAATACCTGGCTCTGATACAAAGATAATATAATGATGGATCGATCTAATACCTGGCTCTGATACAAAGATAATATGATAATGGATAAGTCTAATAGGTCTAATACCTGGAGGTGTGCACAGAGGACATGGTGGCAGGGTTGAGGACAGGGAGCGTGTCCTCGTCTTCATCACTGCTGACGATGTAACTCTCACCTGTGGGGACTCTCCTGTTCTGAGGACCTGATGGAAGACACCAAAGATGTTTTAATGTCCCGGTCATTAAAATGTAGTAGAACATGTCAGTAGATTCACAATAAAACATTTTACCTTCGTCCACCAGCTGGAAGAAAAAAGAAGCAAGAAGAATCAACACGTGACAATCACTTAGTGATTTTTTTGATTATTAGATTATTGACACTAATCTGAGGAAGAAAGACTGACTAGACTAATTGACTAGTTGATTGACTCGTTGACTGACTGACTAGTTGACTCGTTGTTACCAGCACTGAGTCGTTGTTTGTGAGGTCGACCACAGCAGCTTCTGATCCTTCACAGGTCAGATCCACCACCTCCTCCACACCTGAACACACCAGTTATTGATAAATACATCAGTTACTGATACACCCTGTGTTACAAATCAGTAACTCATTGATCAGATGTTATCTGTGGCAGTATTGATCTGTACTCACTGTCCTCAGCGTTGTCCATCACATCAATGGTCTCTGTGGAGGGGGGAGTGTCACCATCAGGTGTGCTGCTAACATCAGCCATCCTGCTAGCCACTCTGTTAGCGTTAGCCGCTCTGCTGTTCTTGGTGCTGGGTCGGGAACAAACAGGACTTCCTGTGCTCCTCCTCTTCCTGTGAGCCTGAAAAAGAGACGACATCACACTAGAGGGTGGGGTTTATCCACTAGAACAGTTACTGCTGATTGGTCATCATATCTGACTCCTCATTTGAAACAAAACTGTTTGAGTGAACGACCACTAACTTTCCAATCAGTAGTTAAAGTTCAATCAATAATACACGAGTCAAGTGATTTCAAGGCAATTGGTAGTTCATCCAATTAGCTGTGGCTCAGGGGATCGATCGGGTCGTCCACAAAACACAAGAACAGTGGTTCAATCCCAGTCTCGCCAATTATGTGTCTTTAGTATCATTGCGATATCAACATGTGCAATATACGTATCGCAAAAGACTTGAACTGCGATAAATGTTCCATGTGCCATGTAAATATATTTGGCCAATGAGATGGAGCCCTGCTGCCCGAGATAATAAACTAAAGATATTCAGAAAATTGACCCTTTTTCCATCAATGAATCATTGTTGGAAGAAGAGAATCAAGAGAGAATAGACGACTGGGAGGCGGCTCCTTCAAATCTCGCTGCGCCTCTTCGAGACAAAATTCTTCTGTGGAAACTTCTAGTGATCATGTCCGCCCCCCCGAGTTAAATTCATCACTATGAGCGGTTGCTTATATAAAATAATTGTGTAGCTTATTTATGATCCCAGAACATGAGGGTCTCTCTCTCTCTCTCTCTCTCTCTCTCTCTCTCTCTCTCTCTCTCTCTCTCTCTCTCTCTCTCTCTCTCTCTCTCTCTCTCTCTCTCTCTCTCTCTCTCTCTCTCTCTCTCTCTCTCTCTCTCTCTCTCTCTCTCTCTCTCTCTCTCTCTCTCTCTCTCTCTCTCTCTCTCTCTCTCAAGTATGTGTGAGTGTTTGTGTATTTTCTCAAACTTCTCTACTTTCTTTCTAACTGTGTATATTGTATGATTGTGCAGTAGCTGTTAGTGGTTGTGTTGTTAGTGTGTCTGTGGTTGATTGGCGGACAGTGAGCCGTGTTTCCTGGCAGCAATGGCGTCCTCTGGGCTGCTGCCTCTGTCGCTGATTCCAGTGTCTCTGCGGGCGGTGTGTTCCATCTGTGTCCGGGGTCCCCCCGTTTATTTCCAGCCAGGCACTGGAGCAGGCGCTTCGGGAAGATGGCGAGTGGTTTCTGGTCAGTGAGTCTGGGATGTAAAGATTCAATCAATCTCTGCGGAGACGGGTCTTTATGTTCCTGGACTCTCCGACCAAAACTCTGGAGGTTTCATTCCGGGTCAAACATGAGGACGGTTCTACATGGTCTCTGCAGGCTAAGGAAATGCTTTGAGTGTGGAGATGTGGGTCATGAGCAGATCTCCTGTCCCCACAGCAGCCCCAGCGGGCCCTGCTGCCGGGGTAGAGGAGGCTGTTCCCCTGGAGCACAGCGAGGCAGGCGGCTCCACTCGCGCTGTCAATGGTACCACGGTACCTCTGTGTTCGAGTCCACGGGTGTTAGTGGCCCGGAAGAACCCGTCATTGATCTGAATATCTCATATCTTTATTATCTAGGGCAGCAGGGCATCTAATTGGCCAAATATATTGACATGTAGAGCGTCAATATGTATATAATATATGAATATATATAACATGTATATTGCGAATGTTGATATCGCGATAACGATAAAATATATTTTTTACATATTGAATATGTATTCAATATGTTAAAAATCTAATATATAACAAATAATCCTAGTTCATTAAAACCTAAATAGAGCCTGTTAACCAATCAGAGGCATGATGATGACGCCAGAGTCGTGACAAAGGTGTCACTGTGATGATGTCACAGTCGTGATGATGATGTCACTGTGATGATGTCAGAGTCGTAACTTATTGAAGTGAATTGATGAAACATGTTCAGCACATCAAAATCTAAGTATCAGAGAAGAAGAAAACTCACAGAACTGCTCATGTCATCAGAGGCACACGGACGCTAAGGACAGCAGGGCGCTGAAGACACCAGGATTCTGAGGACGCAAGGACACTGAAGACACCAGGACGCTGAAGACACCAGGACGCTGAGGACGCAAGGACACTGAAGACACCAGGACGCTGAAGACACCAGGATTCTGAAGACACCAGGACGCTGAGGACGCAAGGACACTGAAGACACCAGGACGCTGAAGACACCAGGACGCTGAAGACACCAGGACGCTGAAGACACCAGGACGCTGAGGACAGAAACTGACACATCAGATACTCATCACATTAAACTGATCAGGGTTCAAACAGCACCTTCAGAGAATTGATTCAGGATCATGGGCCATCAGTTAGCCTCGGGCTAAAGGCTCATTTAAACTCAACGTTACATTACGTTACTATGTGAACTGACCGTCTTCTATTTGTACTCTGGATTCATTTTGTTCGTATATTTGCTCAATAAAACTTACAGATACAAAACCAATAGCCAATAGTTCAAGTGAGACGATCACACAGTGTTGCCAGTTGTACAATAATTATCGTATTTGTACGATACTTTCCCCCTCTGTACGATCAATAATGCTCTGGTCGTGTACGATTTTTTACTCAAATTACAATAATTTTAAGCTTCTGGTACGATACTTCAACATTTCCCATCAGGCAACGCTGCGACCATAGGAAATGAGGAAGAAATGTCAACAATGGTGGAAGTTTTACAGGAGAAGAAACTACAGGATCAGTAAGAAGAGGCGAAGAAGAAGAGGAAGTAGAAACTTCTTCACAACCTCCTCGTCGTCATTTGTTGTCGTCACAAACTCTGCGCTGCCCTCTACTGGATGTATGGTTCAATGCCAACGTAAAGGACGTATGTTCGCATGTGGACATCGTTTAAACTCTTTTCCTACGAATAGGAGCGTTTCACTTTAACTGTTTGAGCGTAGCTACTGTTAGCTAGTAGCTGCTGTGCTAACATCGGTCGCTATTTAAGACGTTTTCATGTTTAATGTTTTAATAAACACGTGAACTGAGCTGGAATGAGTCAAAGAGTTTGGACGGAAACAGTTTTGAACACAAGCCTGAAGCAGTAGTTAGCCGTTAGCTTACCTAGCTCCCCTCAGTGGACCGGTGAGACGACACAGGAAGCAGCTGCAGGTTTATTCCCTAACGAACATTTACTCCCGCCGATCAGCTGATGCTAATATTAGCCGCTACCGCCGCCGCTTCCGGAACTTCTTCTTCGCTGACATAAATGATACACTTACACCAGCGTCGGCGCCCCCTGCTGCCTGTTAGCGTGAAGTACAGGTTGATTCACAGCAGCTCCTCAGATGATTTTGATCAATAACAAAGATTATTAATATTAATTAAAGCATATCAATAAATTGACGAGTGATAATTTGTTATGTGATTATCGATTATTGATTCAGATCATAAGTTATTGATGTGAACATTAAATCTGCTGTGTGTGTATCTGTACCTGGATCACATGTCACAGACCCACAACCAGTTTACCTTTGCAAAGTCTAAGAGAGTCAAACCGCGCAAGGTAAATAAAACTATTATTATTATTGTTAATAATGTTATTGTTCACCTTGGGTTCTCATACTACACCTGTACAGATTAATACTACACCTTTACGGTCTAATACTATAGCTTTACAGACTAATACTAAACCTGTACAGACTAATACTAAACCTGTACAGACTAATACTACAGCTTTACCAACTAATACTACACCTGTACGGCCTAATACTACAGCTTTACAAACTAATACTACAGCTTTACCAACTAATACTAAACCTGTACGGTCTAATACTACAGCTTTACAAACTAATACTAAACCTGTACGGCCTAATACTACAGCTTTACCAACTAATACTAAACCTGTACGGCCTAATACTACAGCTTTACCAACTAATACTAAACCTGTACGGTCTAATACTACAGCTTTACCGACTAATACTAAACCTGTACAGACTAATACTACAGCTTTACAAACTAATACTAAACCTGTACGGCCTAATACTACAGCTTTACCAACTAATACTAAACCTGTACGGTCTAATACTACAGCTTTACCGACTAATACTACACCTGTACGGCCTAATACTACAGCTTTGCCAACTAATACTACACCTGTACGGTCTAATACTACAGCTTTACCGACTAATACTACACCTGTATGGTCTAATACTTCATTCATCTGTATGAAGGTTTCTGTTTGTCACTGAGCTGAAAGCTGAAAGGTCACAATATTATGAACAACTCCCTGTTTAAACACTGAACGAGCAGGTGAACGTCTATGTAACTGGTTCTTTATTTGTTGGTGTGTTGACAGGGACCTGCTGCAGAGAGAAAAACTCTTAAGAACAACAGGTTTGTCGGCTCCACTTCCTGTTATGTTGTCACTGTCACAGGAAGAACAGGTGATAGGTGAGTCGAAGCTGATTCAACTGAGTCCAGCTCCGATCCGACCTTTCCTTAAAACAAGAGACTTCTCCCTCCCCTCCTCCCCCATCCAGGCAGGAGGGGGAGAAGACTTCCCTCCTCCCTACCCTACTCCCCTCTGCTGGGGGGGAGGTTCTGCAGGTCCTCCCCATCCTCAGGTCAGTCCAGGCTGTGGGTGGAAGCTGCTCTGCAGAGAAGCAAAAACCTCCAACATGCCAACACCACACCAGAACGCCCCTCGCCAGCTTCACGCCACCCACAGGGGTGGAAGGTGGAGTAGGAGAAGGAAGAGGAAGAGGAGGAGGGGGAGGAGGAAGAGTGGAGTTACTGTCAGCTGACACCCTGCAAGTGTTTCAGGTCTGAAGAGTTCGTTCAGGTTTCAAACTTTCTCACTGAACAGGGAAAATCTGTGAATATTGATGATGTTGTTGGTTCATATTAAAATGTATAAATATAAATATTCATATTTACCATGGTAACAATATGATATTTGTATTAATATTGATAATAATATAACTTATTTGTCTAGATTTAGAAGTAAGAAGTTCTGGGTCGTCCAGACCTTGATGTTCTTGAGACGTTCCTGAAGTTGGACTAAGTGATTAGATTGATCAGGCTTCATATATGTACAGCTGTGTGTCGTCTGCGTAACAGTGGAAGTGTACGAGGTGCTTTCTGATGATGTTGCCTAAAGGGAGCAGATATAAGGTGAAGAGTATCGGTCCAAGGACAGAACCCTGTGGAACTCCATGACTAACTTGTGTGTGCATGGAGGAGTCATTGTTAACATGAACAAACTGAAATCTGTGATAAATATGATTTAAACCAGTCTAATGTTCCTTTGATCCCTACATGTTGTTCCAGTCTCAGCATGTGGTACGTAGCCAGTTAACAAAGACATATAAATCTGATTTAATATAAAACTGTCAATTAGGGGGGAAACTTCCTTAAAAGTCCAGTTGGGACAAAGTCCAATAGACAAGTTGTTGGTTCAGAGGATGAAACTAGTGACGTCAGTTCAGAAGATCAATAAAAGAAAAGCGGTCCAGATATAAATCTGGTGCTACAGGTGGTTCTATGGTTTCTGGACTAGACCATGTATCTGTGCTGTTCATGGGGAGGAGGTGGTGGATCGTTTACCTGACGGTTATAATATTATTTGTTAAAAAGTTAATGAAATGATTGCTCCTCAGAGGAATAATAATAATAATTATTTTATTTAGTATAGCACCTTTCACAGAAACAAAATTCACAAAGTGCTTCACAAGAATAAAAAGTTAACACATATACACATAGAATATATATGTACATTTAAAATACATATATATACACACATATACATAAACATGTAAAATAAAGCAATAAAAACAGTAGCCATATGGTAAAAATATTTTTTTAATAAAATACCTTAAAAAGAATCAGACAGGGTAAGGGTGCCAAACAAAGGCACGATCCCCTTTTGTTTTTAATCGAGTTCGGGGGACAGCCAGTTTACCCTCGTCAGAAGACCTAAGTGACCTACTGGTGATATAGGGATGAAGACGGTCACAATATACTCCGGTGCCAGACCATGCAGGGCTCTATGAGTTAAAACAAGGACCTTAAAGTGGATCCTAAACCTGTTAGGAAACCAATGTACAGAGGATAGAATAGGTGTTATGTGAGTCGTCAGGCATGACCTGGTTGGCATCTTGCAGCTGCATTTTGAATCAATTGAAGACGGTTGAAAGATGACTTATTGAGGCAGGTGAACAGGGAATTTTAGTAGCCAACGCTATGAAATGAAAGCGTGGATAATCATCTCCAGCTCAGGTTTTGATACAATAGACCTTAGTTTTACAATAATTCTTAACTGAAAAAAGCAAGAACGAGTCAAAGAATTAATATGTTGATCAAAATGCATTTCCTGATCAAAAATATCACCAAGATTTCTTAGGTTAGACCGTACAGCTGAGGAAAGGGACCCAATACACTCAGTCCTTAATGGGAACCAGGCAGTTGTTTAAGACAGACAGTTTGTTTTGCATTATCAGGCTTAAAAGACACATACAGCTGAATATCATCAGCGTAACAGTGATAGGATATATCTGTGAAATTGCTAATGATATGACCTAAGGGGAGCATATATATAGCAAATAATAAAGGACCCAAGACATAACCCTTTCGGCACACCACAGGAAAGAGCAGCAGTTTCAGACACGTATGGACCAAGTGACACAGAACAACTCCTATCAGAGAGATAGGAGGAAAAGCAGTCCAGGGCGCTCCCAGAGACACCCACCCACTGCCTAAGCCTTCCAATCATGATCCACCGTGTCAAAAGCTGCACTGAGATCGAGCAGCACCAACATGGAGCATTCACCCTTATCAGCAGACATCATAATGTCATTGGTGACTCTAAGAAGTGCAGTTTGAGTTGAATGCTTCTGGCGGAAACCCGATCGGAACTTTTCTAGGATTTTAGAAATAAATGGCAGCTTAGATATAGGCCTGTAGTTATTGGGGAGGTATGGATCAATGGGTTTTTTTCAGGCGCGGCTGAACACTTGCCTGTTTAAAATAGGCTGGGACACTGCCAGATTGCAGGGAGCTGTTGATAATAGAGGCCAGACATGGGCTAATGGACTCAAGTTAATTTTTTAGCATGGTTGTAGGTAGGATATCGACAGGACTGGAGGATGGTTTCATACTACCCACCAGATCGGGGAGGACTTGCAGGGAGATGGGAGAGAAAGAATCCAAAATTGATGGCCGACTTACACGAGTGGAGAGGGGAGTGGAGGAGGGGGTAATGCTAGCTCTAACATTTGTGATTTTATTTACTAAAAAAGAGCGAAAAATTAATGCAGTCCTTATTTAATAATATAGGCACCTCAGGAGGTGCAGGTTTATGGAGGGGACCAATCGCTTTTTAAAAGGAGCCACTTTGTCTAAAATGGAGGAGCAGTGTGTGTTAAAAGCTTGGATATGATAATCCACATCTGCATGGAGAGATAATGCTATGCTCGGATCAAAAGCTGCAGAAAACCTTTCAGCATTGAGGTGATTTAAGGTCTGAGAACAATTGAGCTGTTTACTGGGCAGAGAAACTAAGTCAAAAGACAGATTGAACAAAACACAATAATGATCAGTAACAGGTAGCTCTTCTGAGGAAATTGAGTGTGTTGAATGTTTAAACCCTGGGTCCAGACACGTGTTGAATAAAATTAAGAGACTCAGTGACATTAAGAAATCAGCAGCAAAACTGCAGGAGACGTCATCAACTTGAATATTAGAATCACCAACTAGAATAACTCTGTCCAACCTAATAGTAGAGGTTACAAAATCACTGAATGCGATATATAAAAGAACTGTAAAAACCAGGGGGCGGTACATTTAAATACAATAACATGGATTAGAAGACCAACTTTGGTTAACTGCAGAATAGATGGATCAGTAGAGCTGTGACTCTGTCAGCTACAGAGCGGTAGAGGTACCTAGGGTTGTTCTTATTTATTCTACTAATAATGAATAATAGGAGCTTCTGGGTTTCTAAGTGCCTTCTTGTAATTTATCAGACTATCTTTCCAGGCCAGGTTAAAATCATATTGACTGGTGGAACACCACTTCCTCTCCAGCTTGCGTGATCTTTTAAAACACGTGTTTGAGAATCAAACCATGGAGCTTATGTCCTCTGGTTTACTTTCTTCTTTTTTAGCAGGTGACACGGTTGTTTTTAATGAGGCTGCTGTTCTATTAACAAAGTTATCAACTAGTGTGGGAGTGAAGCTGTGATAACTTCTCTGTATTGTACTGACACATGGCTGTGAGGTAAGTGTAGAAGGATCAGTTCTTTAAATTTGTTCAGTTTTATCAGATAAACACACTGTAATAGAATTTCTGTCCTCAGGTATTCATGTTGTCCTAACCTGTCCGCTGTGTTGTCCACAAGCATTCTCCGTGTTGTCCTCAGTGTTAAATAAACATGGAAACATTCAAACATGTCCTGTGTTTCAGGTTCCACATGAGACCATCAGGTTACCCCTCTCATCGAGTGGCACCAGGTTTATTAACCCCAATACAAATCTATTTCACTGATCAATTCTCAAACCTGATTATTGATTATTTATTGGTGGACATTTTAGGGATGAAATATCAAGTGCGTGAGCAGAAATAAAACTGATCAGAAAACAGTAAATTATTTAAATCAATATTTTATCTGTTAACGTGATTAATGTGATCAATAACTGGACCTTCACATTAAAAGTCTGGGATGAGTTTGTTAGAAAAACCAACTGAAACTTTTATTTCATACATTTTAGATTTTATTTAGACAACGTTCATGAAAACAAACACTTCATCAGTTTATTTCTGTTTCCTGTCTGCTACTTCATGTTAGCATGAAGCTAACACTGGTACCGTACTAAATAAATAAAATGAGCCTGAACCAACAGTCTTCAGCATAAGCCACCTGTGACCAGGTGCATTGTGGGTACTGTATTGCTGAGCTGTGACCAGATGCAAAGGGAGCGCTCGTTTCGTGGCGAAGGGACATCCGGCCGGGCCCCGCAGAGTCTGCTTTAGGGCCAGACCTTCATAAACGCCACCGGCTGAACGGCCCACTGAGCCGGGACACCTGAACGCACCACGGCTAAGGGGAGGGAGAGAGACGGGGGTTGGGAGACGGGGGTTGGGAGACAGAGAGATTTTTTTAGAGGGTAACTTTCTTCCACCAATCTTAATAGAGTCCAGCAGAATGAAGAGAGGAACCAGATGTGAAGCTTTAAAAAAGGAAGACAACTTCTTTGTCTGCCCATAATGATAATGTTTCTCGACCAATCCTGAGTCAGTCTCAGCTGACCCAACCCTTTTTTGTTTGGGGCATGTCCCATCTGCTAACATGAAGGGTATATGACCTATACTGTAGCCAGCCACCAGGGGGCTGTCCAGATGATTTAACCCTAGGTTTAGTTTAGGGTTGGACCTTTAGTTGTAATGGCTAGGGTTAGGGGCTAGGGAATGTATTATGTTAATGAGTGTCCTCGCAACTATGGAGATACGTGTGTGTGTGTGTGTGTGTGTGTATTTACCTGTGTGTGTTGATCTAAGTGGAGGAGAAGGTCATGTGATCAACCTGGTTCATCTTCAGGTGGGTGTCGAGGATCTGACAAATCTCTTGGATGTTCGGGACGTAACCCGATTGAAGCTTCGACCAAACGGGAACATCTGAGAGACAGAGGGGACGATAATCATGGTAACACCAGGAAGTTACATTCAGAGAGGGGACGACTGGTACACCTTTTAGATCCCTTGAAATTAGGCTGCATTTACTGGACAAAACTCAGGTTTCCCGGCAAGATGGCAGAGGCAGCACACGTGCCGTAAACAGCTCCGTGTAGCAAACCTTGAAGACTGAATAATATCGACTTTTAAACTCACAAGAACGTTTCCCTGTTGCTCCCATGTAACATATATCAAGTGGATAAGACAAGTCATTCAGCATCCTGTAAGTGAACTCTGCCACTTTTAACCACAACATGTATGAAGCTAACGCTAACGCCAAGGCTAAGGCTCTCCTTACACATGACTACTGTGGAACAGAAAGCATGGAGACAAACGCAAAAGGAACTAGAAACCTTTTAACATCACCTTCCAAGCCACCAGTAAAGGGAGAGTTCACCCAAAAATGAAAATTCACTCATTATCTACTCAGCACTATGATGGCGGGGGGTGAAGTGTTTGAGTCCACTAAACACTTCTGTAGTTTCAGGGGTAAACAGTGTTGCAGCCATATCCGATACATAATTGAAGTAAACGTGACCCGTTCTTCAGACGTAAAAAACAGCAGAAAAGGGTTAGAATCTGAATTATGAAGACATTGATCCATCCAAAGAAGGACTTTGATTCCATGTAAGTTTGATGATAATCAGTGTTCGATTTGTGAAAATGACATTGAAACGACAGAACATATATTCTTCTCATGTGGTGTGGTACATTCATTCTGGGCTGATATTTACAAATGGAAAGAACAAATCCTTTTATTCTCATTACTTTGTGACTATCTTGTGTTCAGTACTTACCTTGAACTTTGTTGTGAAATGTTTATGTTCAGGAATTGTCTCTCTCTGTGTTCCCACTGGCATAATATCTATACCTCATTATTGTACTGAAGGTAAAGTTGCCATATTTGTTCAGTGCATTTTCTAAGTAATTGGAATGTAACTTTTTACATTTTCAGACCCACCGTTCAGTGTTGTCATATTTTGGACCAATCACACTCACCGTTCAGAGTGACCTCGAAGGCTCCAGTCGATAGGAAGTGAGTCTCCATCATGTTACAGAGGAAGAAGGCCATGAGACAGGAAAAGATCTGAACAAAATCAGTCATGTGAGGTTTCAGTTGTCACCATGGTAACCAGCTACAGCATCAGTTTCCATAGTAACGGAGGTAATAGATACCTTGTTGTCTTGACTCCAGACCCAGGCTCGAGGCGTCTGGAGACCGAGGAGCAGGAAGGGGTTCTGACCGCTGACGATCAGGAGGATGGAGACGAGCTTCAGGTAGGAGGTCATGTGACCGACACACCTGGGGGAGAGGGAGGGTTGAGATGGGCTGCACCTGAACAACGTGATGAAGATCATTTACCTTCACCAAGTTTAACATTCGAGGACGTTCATTACAGCTCACCTGTTGAAGGGGGTGGGGGGGTAGTTTTCTCCCTCGATGCGGACGTCCGGGTACAGTCTGCTGATGGTGAGAGAGTAGTCCTGGAACACTTTGCTGTAACCTCAGGAGATACTGAACAAGAGGAGACACCTCAGCTGATGACCTCTGACCTCTATACTTTCATCCTGAACAAAAGTACACTCAACAAAAATATAAACACTGTTTTTTTCACGAGTTCAATTCAAAGAACTACGATTTCTTCTTTGCACACAAAAGGCTTATTTCTCTTAAATGTGTTAATCTGTATTAGTGAGCACCTTCGTTAAAATAATCCATCGACCAAGTATCAAGATACCGATTAAAGAGCAGGATTATTGCACAGATGTGTCGTGGACTCGTCAAAATAAAAGGCTAAACTGTGCACTTCTGTACCCACAAGTTTCGAGGGAGCGTGTGATTGGCTAATTGCAGGATTGTCAACCAGAGCTACTGAATGTTAATTTCACTACTTTGTTTTATTGAAAACTGACAACTAGACAATATTTATTAAAATAAAGAGGCCATCTGATCAGTATTGATCAGTATTGATCAATACTCAACATACATGATCTCAGAGGGCTGTGAAGGTGGAGACCTGTCGGTATCAAAGAGAAACTCGCTGTTTTGATCATTGATCAGATGTGTTAGCTAGCCTGTTAGCCGTTAGCCACCATGCTAACGAACTCACCAGTACTGGAACCTGAGCACCGGGCCGGTGTACAGGGAGGGTTTGGCGGGTTTCTCGGGCTCTGTGGCCGAGGAGAGGCCGGGGCTGTCGGCTGGAGAGTGTCCGCGCTGAGGGCTCGATCTGCCGAGATACACGTCCCGGGCCGTGAGGGTGGTGAAGAGCAGCAGAGCCGCCAGGAGGCCCCCCTGACTGTACTCCGCCATGTTTGACTGAGTCACCGCTTCCGGTTCAACACTTCACAATAAAAGAGACGAAGAAAGGGGGTCTGTAAATTACACTGCAGTACAAACGCACAGACACACACAGAGACCCCCCCCCCCCTTTGCCCTTTTCTCATTTATCTGCCTTTTCTGAAAGTGTAATATATTATTATTATTATTATTACAAAGTGATGTGCTTTATTGAGCAAGTATTATAATTGTATGAATTTGGTGGTTTTCTGTTTCCGGTTAATCTGTTTTTTGATAACGTTTTTTTTTTATTCTACTATATCAGAATTATTAATAAGTAATTATTATGTATTATTTTATATAAATTATATAATGGTATGATCCTTATATACAGTCTATAATGGTATGATCTCTCTGTGACGGCTAACGTACGCGCCACGCGCGGGTACACGGTGTGACGTCTTAAGTGCGGGACGCTGCTTTGCCGGTGGATGGAGGGATGAAGGTGAAAGAAGAAAAATATGAAAGAATAAAAGATAAACTGACGTTTGACCGCTGACGTCACAAAGGTGCGTTCATCAGCCTTTTGTTCCGCTTGTGCTGAAGTTCGTTTCCGGTCGTTTTTCCTGTTGAGGGTTCAACTGAGTCTCTGCCTGAAATCCACCTTCAAACGTGTCAACATGTTTTCAGATGCAGACCACATCAGACCAGGTCCTGATCCAATCTGACAGTTTACTGAGAAGACTTTGAAACCACAGTTTGTGATTTATTTGTGAAAGAACTCAAAACGAGAAGGAAATACATGTCCAGTGTCAGAAAGTAAATCAGCAGGAAACAGAAGAGGAGCTGTTAAAGTGTGAGATCAGTTGTTTTATTCAGAATAAAAGCAAAACGTTCTGCATCACTTGGATGAGGAAATAAACAGACTCACACATTTACAAAGCAGTTCCAGTAAAAACCAGCAGGAGTAAAACGACAGGTAAATGTGAAAGAAAGCAGGGAAAAGGTGAACTACATGTCGGATTACATGTCTATATGTGTGATGTGTTCAGGTTCTTCGGTAACCCTCCTGTTCGTTTCTGTGTTTCAGGACTGAGGTGTGGCGGCGGGGGGATGGTTGTGACCATGCTGAGTGTTGGGGGGTTGGCGAGGTCCGGTTTCCTGGAGCTCCGCCTCCTGCAGCTTCCCGCTCGAGGAGTCTGTTCTGCTGTGATCCACAGGAAGTCACCTGCATGTGTCACCTGGTGTGCAGGTGCGAGTGTTGGTCCACCTTCAGCCCGCCACAGGCTACCTGTAAGGATGACGTCAGGTGTTGGCGGTGGTGATGTGGCGAATGATGCAGCAGGTGTGGTTACAGGTGCATCTGGCTGGTGCGGCAGCCTGGCGGACTCAGCTCCAGTTCACCTGTTTGAGCACTTCCTGGTGAGCGCGCAGCAGGTGAGCGGGTTGCCGTGGTGGCTGAGTATCGTAGCGGTGACGTTGTCAGTCAGGACGCTCATCACTCTGCCGCTTGCCGCCTACCAGCTGGTCATCATCTCCAAGGTCAGTTGAGGATGATGGCGTGCTGATACACCATCTGATCAGAGATCAATGTCAGTGTCTGTTGACATTTTTATCAATATACACTATAGATCAGTCATGTTATGAGCAGCTGATGAGTCTGAACAGAAACAACAACAATGGGTTTGATTATTGATTCCTCATCAATTTGAGTGTTTTAGTTCAGTCTCCATGACGATACAGATCCAACAAACAGGAAGTCAGTGACACACTCATGAAGTACCTGGTTGTCCATCATGGTAACTATAGTAACCTCCAGGTGATGTGCAGGTGGAGGCGCTGCAGGTGGAGATCTCTGAGCTGGCGAAGAGGCTTCGATACGAAGTTTCCGTCCGAGCAAGAGAGAGAGGCTGGACGGAAAAACAGAGCAGGTAACAAACAAACAAACAAAGCAATAAATAATCCAACAAACAAACAAACAAACACACGTGTTTCTCCACTGTTCTGTTTGTCTGTTGCTTTCTGTCATTCTCTGCTCTGGGATTCTCTGTGATTCTGTGTCCAGGTTCCAGTTCAAGAAGAACCTGCGTCGTATCGTTTCTCAGCTCTACGTCAGAGAGAACTGTCACCCCTTCAAAGCCAGTCTGCTGGTCTGGGTTCAGTTTCCTCTGTGGGTCAGTCTCTCTGTGGCGCTCCGAAACCTGAGCCTGCATCAGTCTGGTAAGTGTCTGGGTCAGAGTCTGGATCAGTCCTGGACCAGGACTTAAACCTGTGTATTATTTGTGCAGCGGTGCAGTGTGATTTGGCAGCAGGGGGCGCTCTGTGGTTCCCTGACCTTTCATCGCCTGACTCCACCTGGATCCTGCCGCTCGGTGTGGGACTCATCAACCTGCTTATCGTGGAGGTCAGTCAGTCTGTCATCAGTTGTGTGATCACATGACCTGTGACAGCAATGATCCAACTTCCGGTTTTCTTCTTTAGGTTTTTTCTTTGCAGAGACAGAATCCGACTCGTTTCCAGAAGCTGCTGCTGAACTTCATCCGAGGGTTTTCTGTCCTGATGGTTCCCATCGCTGCTACTGTCCCCTCGGTGAGTCCGTCCCTTTCTGCTTGTTGTTCTTCTTCTTGGTCCGGTCAAGGTGCATTAACGCCAAAGACTGCTGTACTTCTCTTCCTCGACCAGTGGTCGACCAGGTCGATGTCTAAAACCTTCACTGTCGATTCCTGTAACTCTCTGGACTCACTGGCTGCAGTTGCTCCGCAGATCAGTTGTGTGTGGTTGTCTGTTGTTCACACGCGCTGTGTGTCTGCAACTGGCGGCGGTGCTGCAGGTTTATCCCTAACTTTCCTTCAATAAAAGTGGGATTATGTACTAAATGATCTTTCACCTGAGTTTTAATGTTTATCTGATGAATTAATGTCACAAACATAAATGGCTGCAACACTTCCCGTGTGCATTTCAAAATAAATCCATTCTTTAAAAACAAAAAAAAGGGGTTTTGGGGCACCGTATAGCCAATTCCGACCCGCGGCCATGTATGCATGTCCTCCCCCCCCCCCTCTCTCTATCCCCTCTCACAAGCTTACTCTGTCCTATCCATTAAAAAGGTGAAAAAAAAGGGTTTTTATTGTGAAACATCTGCAGGAGTGGAGATGCATAGCTTCATTCTGTGTAGTACTGGTATTTATTTGAGTAAACAAGATTACACTTTTATACATGGAAATAATCATATTTATGACCATATTCAAGTCAAAGCCTCTGTAAAACAGCAGTAGCAGAACTCTGCAGAATATATAGTTGAACTGAGAAGATAAATATTGTGCATGGAACAGATGCTGTAAATATGAATTGATGGTGACCACTGTTCTAGAACAAATGCATGTGAGCAGGTTAGCATTAGTCCCCTCTGTGAGTGTGGTTATTGAAACAGTTTAGGTTTCTACAGTTTCATGTTCAGATCTGTTTACATTCCTCAGCATCACATGTTTATGTATGTACAGTCAGACACGTTACAGATATGTTTTTGTGTCTTACTCTGACTGAGGGTGCAGCTGTTCTCTGGGTCAGGATGAGTTCGCTATGAACTCTGGATATATGGAAAAAAAAAGAATTGCAGCTCCGCTCACTCCAGCACATTTCACAAGAAGTTTTATTGTGAAAGTCCTGCAGAGATGGTGCGTCTCTAACTTATGTGTGTGTTTTCTTTTTTACAGAGCTTGTCTCTGTACTGGTTCATCTCCAGTCTCATTGGATTCAGTCACAACCTCGTCCTTCGTTCTCCTGCGATTCACAAACTCCTCAAACGACCACTTCCTGGATCAGAGACTCCGTACAGAGACCTGCTTTCAGCCCTCGTCAACAAATACCGCAAATAAATACACAGTACTGCAAATCATATGGTGTGAAAAACACACATGAAGTATTTCACATTTGTGACCTGCTCCGCGTCCTCACATCAGAATGGACCAATGAGAAGAAACTATGTTTTATACAGGAAGTGATGTAAAGTCAATAAAACTCTATGTACAGTGAATCAACGTTCTGTTCAGATACATATGCTGTGATGTCAACAGGTGATGTCATCAGTTTGTCCTAAACATGTTTGATGCTCAGTTTCATCTTGTTCTGTCGTTTGAACTAACTTTACCTTGGACCGAGGATCACTTCCTGTTTCTCACTAAGCGTCCTGCAGAAAAACTAAACAATAGTTCGAGGTGGACTTGGTCCGACTGAGTCTTGATCTGCCGACGGCAGCAGGGGAGGAGTAAAAAAAACCCAGCCATCAAGTCAGACAGTTTTTTCTTCTAGTATCGTCGGTGAGACGAGAACAACAAACGATCTCACAGCATTTTTTAAATCCTTGTTTTTGAACAATGAACGACGTTGAACACTTTGTTTTAGCTGAACATTTTAACTGAAGTGAGGGAAACTCCATCGCCTAACTTCCTGTTACATGTTTGTTGAAACGATAGAAATCTGGAACTGAATCAGAGCGATGGAGGAAGTTTTATTTTGAATCTAAACCTCAGACTGAACGTCAGCCCCAGAGGAACAACCAATCAGAGGACAGCATTCCTCCATCGACTGATGTCAGTGAAGTCAAATGATAAAAACTGCGGTGGTTATGAGTGACCTCTGACATCAACACAGCTGCTGCTCATTGGATGTTTGATGGTGATGATACTGGGTGTCTTCCCTCAGGTCCTCAATGGGAGGAAGAAGATGGAGCTTCTTCCTGGAGACAAAGACCATTTGGTGATTCGGACCAGAGGAGGACCAGAGAGTACTTAATATGTTGTGTACTCATGTTATGTCTACTTATGTTTACACCGGGGATCAGAGAGAAATTACATGGGAACTGTTGGTTTCTCTATAAATTTTAAGGTCTTGAGCTTATAGATAAAGAGCTTTGAGATAATGTATATTATGGTTTGATGCTATACAAATAAAATTGAATTGAATTTCAATCCCGTCTATGTTCCCTTAAAATGTGGCTAAAATTGAATTCCTGAGAGCTACTGGTGGGAAGTTTAGAAACACGAACACATGCACAGATGTGTGTGTGTGCGTGTGTGTAGGACTCTATCTTGCCCAAGGGCACTTCGGCATGCAGATGGGTTATTTACATAATCTGCTTTCAGACTGAGCTCCTCAGTTCTCTGGATCTTCTCTGGAGGATCAGACTCAGTTTGTCTTCCTCCTCCTGAGCTCCTGTATAAAGTCTAGATCCAGGAGCAGTGTGAACACAGCAGAGGATCCTCCACTGATTCACTGAGTGAGTGGGGGTGGGGGGTGGGGGGGAGCTTCTAACACGGGACACAAACATGAAGAAACTAAAACAAACCTCTGGTGAAGAAGTGCTGACACACACGATGAAGACACAGACGAAGATGTGAAGAGAGTTTGTGGTGATCAGAGCTGACGACGGTGTCAGGTGATGTCAACATGATCACATGACCTCTGCAGCAGAGGTAACACGTCACTTCCTGTGCAGAAAACCTGCTGTTGTGTTGTTCAGCTGTGAAACACAAACTCTGAAAGAGTCATATCTGAAAATGGCTTTAGATACAAACGTAGATGCAGAAATTTAGACTTAGTTTTGAGGACTAACCCATTTTAAGTAACATCAGTTTAATGACTGCGTGTTCAGCTAATTGGAAATATTAATTGCAGGTTCGTTTGGACATAATTTACTTTCTTTTGTTTTAGAATCAATCATTCAGTTGGTGATGACTTGAACCAATGAGGAGTCAGAGACTGAACCATGTGATCCAAAAATTCAGTTTTATTCAACTTCTACAAAAACAAAGTGAGACAACGACATTAAACTGCGATGACATCACACTCAAGTTGTACTTCTACTTCCTGCTGATGAGTCACAGGAAGTCGTTTGATTGGCTGAGCCATTCTACGATGTCATCATACGAGGGGCGATGCTCATCGACATCAACTCTTGGAAAAGAAGTTTACAAGCGTACGGCATCCGCACCAGAGAGATCTGACCACGCCCACAAACAAAGAGGAAACATCAGACACAGTCAGCAGCAAAAACACCCGTTTAACTACGTGTTGTGATTGGTTATTGATCAGGCGTACCTGTGTCTTGTTGCGGCAGCCTCGACACTCGTACGTGTGCGTCCGTGTGTTGGCGATGGCCATCAGTCCACACAGATTACACACGTGGACTTGATACGGATCAGACGCCTCGAACAGACGCTCTTTGAGAAACTGAGCCGCTCCGTGAGCGATTTGACAATCACGCTCCATCTCCCCGAACCGCAGACCGCCATCACTGAGACAGACAAGTGAGAGACAGACAGCGGGTGAGACAGATAAACAGGTGAGACACAGAAGGACAGATGAGAGACAGACAGGTAACACAGACACAGACAGGTGACACAGACTGGTTCTGTATGTCTCACCGTGATCTTCCCTCCATCGGCTGCCTGTTGAGGATCTGGACGGGGCCCCGAGCCCTCGAGTGGATCTTGTCGTCCACCATGTGTTTGAGACGCTGATAATACGTCGGACCGATGAAGATCTGAGACGTGAGTTTCCTCCCGGTGAAGCCGTTATACAGAACCTGATCACAGATCAATAATCAGTCTCCTACCCTAGTAGGTTAGTTGCATCAGTGAGGTGATAAGTTAGATAAGTAGGTTAGTTATATTAGTTAGCAGGTAGACCGTCTCTTGTATTTTTAGAGCAGGTTCTAACATGGAAACAAGATTTGGTTTCACACGTGTTGAGATTCCTTCAGAAATATCCCAGCATGCACCGAGGCTGAGGTGGGGACCATAAACCTTTCTCTGGTAAATATTCCAAATATGATGAAGTTCAGATATCAGTGACATCACAGTGATGTCATCACGCTGACAGATGCAGGGTTGGTGTGTTCACGTTTAAACATGATTAATGTTGTGACCTCACGCTGACCTCATTTCCTCTCAGGTGGTATCCATATTCAGAGAGCAGGTTCGACACTTTCTGTACGTTCACGGCGTCGTTAAATGGCGTCGCGTCACCAATCTCACCCTTGTTTGCAGACACCTGAAACATGCCAAAAATAAATATGTTAATGACATGTAGGTCAATGTTTATACAAGTGTCACACGTGTAAATGTGACTCAATCAGCTGCAAGTCAGCAGAGAAGTTGGTGATAACCCACATCTTTCAAAATAAAAGCTTCTATTCTCTATTCGGACTTTTATAAGAGACATACTATAAACGTGTTACACTGGTCACGCAACAGTCATTAATTGTTACAAGTCATGATGATCAATACCTTGCCCTGCAAACACTCGATCAGATGGCCGACAGTCATTCTGGACGGGATGGCGTGAGGATTGATGATAATGTCAGGTGTGATTCCCTCACAGGTGAATGGCATGTCCTTCAAAACAAACATTAAAACTTTAGACTCAATTAAATCAGTCAGATAATCAATCAGCAGATTAGCTTCCTGTTTACCTCCTGTCTGTACTGGATCCCACAGGTTCCTTTCTGTCCGTGTCGGCTGGCAAACTTGTCTCCGATCTGAGGAATCCGGACAGAACGCACCTGCAGGAGATAAAGTCCGTCAGAGAAAACGTCAAGACTGACGTCATCACCATTCTGCTGGGTGTGTTCTGTCAGGTGTGTCACGTGTTCTGTCACATGTTCTGTCACATGTTCTGTCACGTGTTGTGTCAGGTGTTATCAGGTGTTGTGTCCCGTGTTGTGTCACGTGTTCCGTCAGGTGTTGTGTCACATGTTCTGTGAGGTGTTGTGCTGCGTCCCCTCACCCTGATCTTGCAGAACTTGTAGCCCTCCTGATTCAGGGTCACCATCACCTGGTCCACGATGCCTGTTTCGCTGGTTCTGAGAAAGGTGCTGCAGTCCCTCTTTGTGTAACGCCGATTGGTGCTGTCCAGCTCGTCGTCGTTTTCCGGCAGCGTCACCGTCTTACCGATGATCACGTCCTCACCGGACACACGAACGCCGGGTGCGATCAGCCCATCGTCATCCAGCTTGTCGTAGATGGCGTGCCTCATACCTGAATATGATTTCAACTTATTCTGAGTATGTGTTGTAACGTTAGCCCCGCCCACCACCAACAACAAACGCTTGTGACTGGACGTGTTTTCATCAGTTCTCACCCTGACAGGTTTCACGGGTCGGCTTCTCGAAGATTTCCTCCTGATCGAAACCTTTCTTTGACTCCTGCTCTTTGTAGGATCGATAGAAAACAGACCTGAAGGACAAAACAACAGCTTCAAACAAAGTGAGGACTCAACCGCTCTCAGTTGTGGTCTTAGCAACGGCAGAGCCTCACCTGAAGAAACCTCGGTCCACGGCTGACCTGTTCATGATCACAGAGTCCTCCTGGTTGTATCCTGTATACGATGCAATCGCCACGATGGAGTTGATACCTGAAAAACAGATTTCAGTCGGAGACGTAATGACCACCTCACTCTGACCTGTTACCTGAAAGACAAACTCACCTGGTCGGAGGTAAGAATTGAAACTTATCTAAAAGTTGATGTAAGAAGAAAAAACAGTTTTACAACTTTCACTGGAACATTTGGTAAAAAGAAATAAAGAATCTTTGAGTTCAGCGTCAGAGCTTCCCTAACCCTCTTAAGCTGTTTTCAGACTTGACCTCCAAAGTCAAAGGGAACTTTATTGTCATTCAGATGTTTCTCCCAGCTCCATGTGCAAATATAAAAGGCAAGTAACTTAACACAACACAAATACACATAATAGAAAAGACCTAAAGACAAACTAAGCCAGAAAATATTAAAAATTGCACATATAGGGTTAGGGTTCACAGAGGTTTCCTTTCACACATGAACAACGCAGCGGGAGATTGTCGGCTCACGCAGTTCAGTGCAGGTCTAAAAGCATCCTCATGTCCGTTAATCTTGAAACAGTCCGAATGATCAGGAGGAATCCCAAAGTGTTGGAAACAAAAAGAAGAGTACGTTTTACTAAATTCTCTCTTGCTCTCTCTAGAGCTGAAGGATTCAAATAACAATTATAATCATCATCATTAATAATATATGAACTGTTGCTGCTTTCATTAATAACATCTCTACATCTAAAAATATCTCTCTTATTGTTTCCATTATAACGAGTCAGAGCTAAAACCTGACGGTTACACAACGGTGCCTGCCCCCCCGCATTTTCTCTCAGTCGTCAGAGCTGCTCATTGTTTCTCTAATTTTAAGGGTATCGACCTTAATATGTAAAGCGTCCTGAGAAAATGTGTACTATGTTTGGCGCTATACAAATAAAATTGAATTGATACTGTACAGATGTGATTCCATACAGATGCCAACTAAGATACCTGCAGGAAGCTCTCTGAAGCGCAGGTACTCCATGGATCGGGTGGTGACCAGTGGTTTCTGAGGGTAGTACAACACGTGAGCCAGTGTGTCCATTCGTACGTGGAAGTTGGTGATGTAGACGCCCATGGCCTGTTTACCCATCGCAGACTGGTACGTGTTCCTGGGAGACTGAACAACAAAGAGTTTTCAGATGATCATCAACACGTCACAGGATCTTAAATCGAAAACCTTGCTCGCTCGTACCTGATTGTGGTCGGGGAAGGGAATGATGGAGGCACAAACTCCGAGGATCATGGACGGGTGAATCTCACAGTGAGTATAGGTGGAACAGTAGGCCACGCCCTTCTCCTGGAGGTCATCAGGGGTCATGGCGAGCATCACCGTCTCTTCCTCCAGAGTGTCAATGTACTCAACCACACCGCTCGCCACCAAGTCCTGCCAGCTGACCGTCACAACAACCGAAAATCAACGACCACTGCTCAGAACCAGGAAGTCTACAGGAGGCATCCTACACTGTCTCACCTGTAGTTGTTGTACTCCCTTTCCTTCAGTTGGTCGATGTGTCGTCTCTTCAGCAGCAGTTTTTGTTTCTCGACGATCAGCAGCGGCCGGCAGATTCGTCCGGCATCTGTGTATATTCTGATCTCACGTTCTCTGATGTCTCTGATCATCGACACCTGAAAGGTTTCGAACCCGGTAATGTCATCGATATGTGGGGCAGCTGACTTTACGTGTTCGTATCGGTTTCAAAGCAGGAGGGAGGCTCTGATTGATCAGGTGATCGAAAGATTAGATTATAGAGTGGTGTGGTATATGTTCTGGAGTATATTGTGGTGTGGTATATGTTATGGAGTGGTATGGTATGTTATGGGATATGGAGTGGCTCACCTCGGACACAATGATGTCCATCTGTCTGCGGAGTTTCCTCAGTGTGTTCATCAGCTGTTCAGGATCTTTGTGGATTCCGACCCAGCAGCCATTGACAAAGATCTTAGTGGCACTAAAACAATGAAAACACATGAAAAACAAATATGACTCTAAAGTTCAGTGTAACTGTAATCTAAATATAACTGATATTAGTCATTGACAGATAATCAATCTGGCAATGCACAAGTTCTTGTCGAAGTTTACGCTAACAGAAAAGAACTGAACATATTGTGGATGTTTCAGTAGAATACTGCCACCTGCAGGTCAGTTTGAGACATGAACTTCATTAGTAAACGAAAATCTAAAAACTAAAACAACAAATAAAGACTTTGAAGGAAAAATAGAACAGAACCTTTTTTCCATTGTTAGTATATGCTTCCTTAGTTTCTGATGAATAGTTTTAATTTTTGTGTAATTTTAATTAATTAACTAGTTATTTCTGAAAGATGTAAAATAAGAAACGGAGGTGACGGACTCTGCGATGGCGGCAGGTGAGATCTCCTCAAGGTTCTCCATACTCCACTCCTCCAGAAACTCCAGGATGGGAGACGGCTGAGAGCCCACAGAGATGTAGGCCATGAGGGCCAAGTTCTTCACCAGACCCACAGCGTGACCCTGAAACAGCGTGACCATCAAAACATTCGTCAACCTGATCATCAACACGTTCGCCTACGTGATCATCAATACACAAAAGGTTCGAAGTCGATACAGATAGCATGAAATTCCACAATTCTCGATACCACAGTCAAAATCTAAAACAAAACAATAAATCCCAGTTACTTCAAAACACGCTAATATATTAAAAACATTCGAACATACAAAAAACAACTGTACCTGTGGTTCTGTAACCTTCAAGTAATAAATAGAAAGAAAAGACTTAAAACAGAACAGTGGCAAGTAGGAAAATTACACACCTATTATCATCAGGTGGAGCTCAATGACTGACATTTCTAGAAATCAACTTGGTACCGAAGGACCGTGACATCCCTACTCGTCACCGTGACCAATATCTGAAGCTCAGGTGGAGTTTAGTTTGTAATCACCAATTTTACCTCTCGAGTTAAACTGGATTTTTGTGAGTCGTGTTTTTACCTCTGGCGTCTCGGCCGGACAAACCATCCCCCAAAGTGTGTTGTGTAGTTGTCGAGGTTTCGCCAGTTTTCCATCTCTGCCAATCGGAGAGTTGACTCGACGAAGGTGAGACAGAGTCGACGCAAAGGTCAAACGGTTCAACACCTACGAACCACAAATACACAACCTGAGGACGTGATCCAGTCTGAGAAAGACACACCTGTCACACTGAGCTGTTTAAATGTAAACTCTGCCACATCCTTGGATGATTAACGGAACCAGCTGTAGACGGGTGACCTCACCTGTGACACTCCAGCTCTGGCCTGATGAGCTTTCTTGACGTCGCCCCAGTTTCCAGTGGCGAGTGAATATTTGAGTCCGTCAGATATGATTCTGGTTTTAATGGCGAGTTCCAGGTTAAAGTCTTTTCCTCTGTCGATGAACTTCTGAGCGTAAATTCTGATTTCCTTCAACAGATTCTTAAACATCCTGAAAAAACAACACCAGGAAGTTATTGACGCTAATGAAAACACTACCAGCGCTAATAACACACTTACAACAACCTAACACTAACCACTAAGGATGTCACAATAGTCGATACTTTGGTACCAAGTCAATGCCGAAATTGTAAAATTGGCACATTTTGACAGTACCGTAGGTACCGTGCAATAGCGACCAGCTGCTGCGTCAGTATCAGATTCTACACACGTTGTAGGTCCAGCATTCATCCTTGTACGGTGACGTATTACTCTGCCCAGGTTGGTTTTTGGTGCTGTGTTCAGGTGCGGTTGCAAAACCAAGACATTACACAACAACCAAGCCAAAGGCTCCCGGAGTGCAGTTTATTTACTAAAGCAAAACGGGTTGTTCAATTTCTTAACATATTTTGAATGAATTACACCTGTAGCATTTAAAATGAATCATTGGTGTTGTGTTAAATTTAGGGGTAGGGCTAATCACCTGGAACCCAACCCTGAAGCAAATGCTTAATATTTATTAAAGAGCAGTTTTTGTTAACAGAGCTTCAGATTCAATTTTATTTATTGTTTTGGCTGTGTTGTTTGTTTTATTTAGGCTATTTCATTATTATTAATTCTACTTCAAATATCAGACCGACTATTCTCAAGAATTTGAATTCCTTCCTCTTCGAACGGTTATTATCATGCTATATTATTATCATTATATCAGTACTATGAAATGGTTAATATGATATAATTTATCACAATTATTTCTGGGGAAATGTGTTATTGTGACAGACCAACCTTAATATTTTTAATAAAACACCAAGTTAGAGGTTTCCTTGCAGTTTACAGCTTTAGTTCTCTGAGGATTTTTTCATATCCAAGCAAAATTGGTATTTTTCAATGAAATATCCTGAAGTGAATAAATATCGAGTCGAAAAGCGAATCGAAACCATGTGAATCAGAATCTAATTTATTTGGGAAGGGTAAGATACCAAGTCCTATTTATAGTTTTGTTGCCGCGGTATTGAATTGGGTATTGGGAATTTTGGAAATGTCATGGTATGGGTATCGACAATTTTTGATATGGTGACATCCCTACTGACATCACACTAACAATAATACAATACAATAATACAACACTAACAACACCCTTAAACTTACAATACATAAACACCAATAACACACTGATGATAATGACACACTAACAACACACTAAAAAGGCTAATAACACACCAGCAACATGCAAAAACTAACACACACCAAGACTAACACTAACATAGGTCATGACAGAAGAAGCCCCACCCTCTGAACAGAAACGCCAATAGAGGCCCAGCGAGGTCCAGCCTCTTGTTGCCATAGTGATCTCTGTCGTCTAGCTCCCGTCTGCCAAGAGCAGCGAGCAGCAACCTGTGGACCATGTACCTGAGAACACACACATGTACGCAGTTACACACACACACACGTACAATTAAAAACACAAATACATATACAAACACAAACAAACACATACAGACACACACACACAGACAATCACTCACACACACACACACACACACACACACACACACACAGACACACACGGACACTCACCCTAAGAAATACGCCTTCTTGGTCTCACAGAAGTCGCTGACGCCGACGTGCGGCAGCATCTCTTTCTGCAGAACTTCTCTTGCGTATTTGATTCGTCTCTCTTTCGTCACTCCGGGTTTCGCTCCTCTGGAACCAATAAAGTTCAACGCCACATTCTGCTCCTGGATCACAAACGCTTCATCGAGAGACGGCTTGACCTGGAAATACAGTGACATCATCGCTGACATCACAACTTAGCAGGCGCCACTTTGTTGACTGCCTGTTAACGGATCATGTCTCAATCAGTAATTGATCAATAAACCATAATCAAACTGACCATCTCCATCATCTCTGGGTCGTCAAAGTCGTAGATGATGTGTTCCAGGATGTCTCTGTCTGACACGAAGCCCAGCGCTCGAAACACGATAATGATGGGAACTTCCTGTCTGATGTACGGCAGCGTGGAAACGATCCTCTGACCGATGGCGCTCTTCTTCACTCCCTAAACGAGACGAGAAGTTCGTCAATAAGAAGATATTGATCTGATATTGATGGACGGATTGTCGGGACTCACCTGTCCTCCTCTCGCCATCATGCTGACCCAGATGGTGCTGGTAGGACGAGACGAGTTTTCCAAACACGAGCGACACTCGGCCGTGTACGCGTACTTCGAGTCCTTCTTGGCAAAGACGTACACTGTGTTGGTCGCCATCTTCTCCTGAGCAATCAGCACCTGAACAAAATAAGTACACATGTTTACATACAACACAACAAGTTCACAAGACTTACACACCACAACATGCACACATACAATGGTAAATGGTCTATTTATATAGATCTTTAAAGTACAGTTTTAAATTCACACACACATTCATACGGTGCATCTATGGGCAGCACTTTTTCAATGAGTTCGGCATTTGGGAGATACCGTTCCACTTACTTATCATTTTACTAATGTCTATTTTTAGATGCAACAGGTCACCGCTGGATTTGACAGCACATCAGGGTTCACTCTAAACTTTGACCCCCGACAATTCCTGAAATTCACTAAAGAGGGTCAGAGGCCACTGACCAACTTTCAGAGGGTTCAACATTCAGCTGTTAGATTAGCTTAGCATAAAGGCTGGAAACAGAGGAAAGCTACGTTAGCTTGGTGCAAGTCTGTGGATGATGTCACATGGTGAACTGTGGCGTCACAGCGTACCTTCTCGGAGCCATTGATGATGAAATACCCGCCGGGGTCGAGCGGACACTCGTTGAGCTCACACAGATCTCGATCCGTCAGACCACTCAGCAGGCAGTAGGTGGAGCGAAGCATGATGGGAATCTTTCCAATGAAAGTTTTCTGGTGTTGCGTCTGCAGCTGCTCCTCCCCCTCCTTTATTATGGTCTTTGTGATGTCCACATACAGAGGGGCGGAGTACCTGGGGGCAGTCACACACAGAACCTGTGACTCATGGTGATGGCGGTCAGTCCATGGATGACATTAATAACAGAATTATTTTTTTTAATGTGTAATTTATCAATTAATTCAATTTTAAATTGTTCTTTAATATTCAGGGTTGGGCCGGCAAGACCTACGTCAGGTTTCGTAGTCGGGCTTCATTGGGCATCATGGGAGACGGAGCGCCGTCTCTCTCCCAGTGCGTCGGCTTCGACAGGTAGATCTGCTCAAACTTCAGTAGGTAACGAGGCTGAAACAGAAAACGGGTCAGTGTGATGTCACAAGAGCTGTAATCATTTGACCACACTTCCTGTTCAGCCACCACTCACCGGCTCCTCCACCTCCCCCGATGTGTGCTGAGCTTCAGCCTGCAGGTCGATGGGCGGAGCATCCTCCACGATCCTCTGAACCGACATCTGGATGAACTCGTCGAAGGAATCCAACTGCTGCCGCACCAGACCCTTCTCGTCAAAATAAGAGCTGCAATAAAACAAAGAGGGTTTTCAAAATTAGAGCAGGAATCAGAGCGCCTCTTCAGATAAGAGCTGAAAGAAAGCAGAGGAGACATTTGTTGCCTTTAAACACTTTTTAACAAAACATTAATCAAACTGATGCGAGAATAAATCACTGCTGTCAACATTCGTGCTGTCTGATTTATTATTTTACTGATCTTTTATTTAATCATCTTCAAAACAAAAGTGTATTCTGTTTAATCGACAGTAGTTACAGACACCACACCTTTCAGAGTAAAAGCTCAATCTGTTATTACCTATCAATAATATTGATAATCAGAACAGGAGCGTTTACCTGATGACGATCCAACAAGCTTCCTGCCACAAATCCGGAGTGATTTCATCTTCATCTTCATCATATTGAGGATCTGACAAATAAACAGGAGGAAATATCACTGACCGATTTCTGCCATTTGTTGGAAGTGAAGATAATTTCTGCAAAGTAAATAGTTTAACGAACAACGTAACGAAGTAACTAGACAACAAGTAACTAGACAACAAGTAACTAGACAACAAGTAACTAGACAACAAGTAACTAGACAACAAGTAACTAGACAACAAGTAACTAGACAACAAGTAACTAGACAACAAAGGACCTATCAGAATCCGTTTAACGTCACAGTTTGTTTGAGTGA
This sequence comes from Hippoglossus hippoglossus, assembly GCF_009819705.1. Taxonomy (NCBI): domain Eukaryota; kingdom Metazoa; phylum Chordata; class Actinopteri; order Pleuronectiformes; family Pleuronectidae; genus Hippoglossus; species Hippoglossus hippoglossus. The sequence goes on from NC_047155.1 coordinate 50,792, forward strand.
ACTTTATCTTTTTTATTTAAACCTGTTTGTTTTGTGAATCCTTTATTAGCAGTTTGTAGCATGTTAGCATTTTTAGCTCAAACAAAGCACCGCACTTATAGCATTAGCTGTTGATAGCATCCGTCCATCTGTTTTCAGGCTAACCCTAGCTGCTAACCGCTAACTAACGAGAAGCTAACCGTTGTTTTCAAGTGAAACTCACCTTCGTCCTGATCGTACATGTTTTATATTAAAATTATCTGAATAAAACTCAGACTCAACGTTACGATCCACAGCGCGCCGCAGAAAATACACGTCACTTCCTCCTCCTTCTTCTTCTTCACTCGGTTTACCGGCGGGTCTTGAGCGCTATACCGCCGCCTGCTGTTCAAGAGTGTGTAACATCATTTACACATTTCCTCAAAATCTACCTCCAGCTGAGTAACGATGCATTATGGGTAAACTCGGCTGCGTCTACCTGTCTGTGTATGTGTCTGTGTCTGTGTCTGTCTGTGTCTACCTGTGTGTGTCTGTCTGTGTCTGTCTGTCTGTGTCTACCTGTGTGTGTCTGTCTGTGTCTGAGTCTGTGTCTGTTTATGTCTGTGTGTGTGTGTGTGTGTGTGTGTCTGTCTGTCTGTGTCTAAGTCTGTTTCTGTTTCTGTGTCTGTTTATGTCTGTCTACCTGTGTGTGTGTGTGTGTGTCTGTCTACCTGTCTGTGTCTACCTGTGTGTCTGTGTCTGTCTACCTGTGTCTGTCTGTCTGTCTGTCTGTGTCTACCTGTCTGTGTGTGTCTGTGTCTGTGTCTGATCTGTGTCTGTCTACCTGTGTCTGAGTCTGTGTCTGTCTGTGTCTGTGTCTGTCTGTGTCTGTGTGTGTGTCTGTCTACCTGTGTCTGAGTCTGTGTCTGTCTGAGTCTGTGTCTGTGTCTGTGTCTGTGTCTTGTGTCTGTCTGTGTCTGTGTCTGTGTCTTGTGTCTTGTGTTTGTCTGTGTCTGTGTCTGTGTCTGTCTACCTGTGTCTGAGTCTGTGTCTGTCTGTGTCTGTCTTGTGTCTTGTGTCTTGTGTCTGTGTCTTGTGTCTGTGTCTTGTGTCTGTCTGTGTCTGTGTCTGTCTACCTGTGTCTGAGTCTGTGTCTTGTGTCTTGTGTCTGTGTCTGTGTCTGTGTCTGTGTCTTGTGTCTTGTGTCTGTCTGTGTCTGTGTCTGTCTACCTGTGTCTGTGTCTGAGTCTGAGTCTGTGTCTGAGTCTGTGTCTGTGTCTGTGTCTGTGTCTTGTGTCTGAGTCTGTGTCTGTGTCTGTGTCTGTGTCTTGTGTCTTGTGTCTGTCTGTGTCTGTGTCTGTCTACCTGTGTCTGTGTCTGAGTCTGAGTCTGAGTCTGTGTCTGAGTCTGTGTCTGTGTCTGTGTCTGTGTCTGTGTCTTGTGTCTGAGTCTGAGTCTGTGTCTGTGTCTTGTGTCTGTGTCTGAGTCTGAGTCTGTGTCTGTGTCTTGTGTCTGTGTCTTGTGTCTTGTGTCTTGTGTCTTGTGTCTGAGTCTGTGTCTGTGTCTGTGTCTTGTGTCTTGTGTCTGTGTCTGTGTCTTGTGTCTGTGTATGTGTCTGTGTCTGTCTACCTGTGTCTGTGTCAGTCTGTGTCTGTGTCTGTGTCTTGTGTCTTGTGTCTTGTGTCTTGTGTCTGTGTCTTGTGTCTGTGTCTGTGTCTTGTGTCTTGTGTCTTGTGTCTGTCTGTGTCTGTGTCTGTCTACCTGTGTCTGAGTCTGTGTCTGTCTGTGTCTGTGTCTTGTGTCTTGTGTCTTGTGTCTTGTGTCTGTGTCTGTGTCAGTCTGAGTCTGTGTCTGTGTCTGTGTCTGTGTCTTGTGTCTGTGTCTGTGTCTTGTGTCTTGTGTCTTGTGTCTGTCTGTGTCTGTGTCTGTCTACCTGTGTCTATGTCTTGTGTCTGTGTCTGTGTCTTGTGTCTGTGTCTTGTGTCTGTGTCTGTGCCTTGTGTCTTGTGTCTGTGTCTGTGTCTGTGTCTGTGTCTTGTGTCTGTGTCTGTGTCTGTGTCTGTGTCTTGTGTCTTGTGTCTGTCTGTGTCTGTGTCTGTCTACCTGTGTCTGTGTCTTGTGTCTGTGTCTGTGTCTGTGTCTTGTGTCTGTGTCTTGTGTCTGTGTCTGTGTCTTGTGTCTTGTGTCTGTCTGTGTCTGTGTCTGTGTCTGTCTACCTGTGTCTGTGTCTGTGTCTTGTGTCTGTGTCTTGTGTCTGTGTCTGTGTCTGTGCCTTGTGTCTTGTGTCTGTGTCTTGTGTCTGTGTCTGTGTCTGTGTCTGTGTCTGTGTCTGTCTACCTGTGTCTTGTGTCTTGTGTCTGTGTCTTGTGTCTGTGTCTTGTGTCTGTGTCTGTGTCTTGTGTCTGTGTCTTGTGTCTGTGTCTGTGTCTGTGTCTGTGTCTGTCTACCTGTGTCTTGTGTCTGTGCCTTGTGTCTTGTGTCTGTGTCTGTGTCTGTGTCTACCAACACTGAACAAAAGACAACACCTGCCCTCTCTTCTCCAGTAGAAGCTAAACGAGCTCGTTTCACAAAGTTAAGAGACGGAGACGCACCAACCTCCTTGTTCTTTAACCTGAAGACGTCCGTGTCCCAGAGTAAACAGATGGTGTGTCTCCGCCTGACGGGGAACTGACCTCTGAACCCACCGAGATGAGGAGACACGCTGTGGCTTTCTGCACCGACCTGTTCCAGACCGGGACCTGGAAGCTGCTGCCGAGTGGAGCAGGTCGGACACGGGGACATTTCTTATGCTTCTAGATGAATAAAGCTCTGGTGGTTTTCTTTAAAGATCACAGCTGTGCCACTCAGCTCACGGAGAACGGGTTCCCCACAGAGGATGACTTCCTTCAGGTATCGCACAACGACATTTTAAACTTTAGATACAAAGACATTTTGAACCCTCTGTAAAACCAAAAGTATTTTATCAAAGCCAATCTGGCTAATTTGGCAATTTAATAATTCCTAACCCTGGTTGTAATAAGGCACCTACAAAAAGTGTTTGAACAGCCAGGAGCCCCACGTGACCCTTGGAGTTCTGAGCTCTGCGACACTATCTCACCTCCGTGGAGCTGTGACGAAGAGCAAGTGGATTCTGATGATGGGCTCATTAAATCGAGGGTGTTGGTCTGTGATTGGCTGTAATTGGGCAATTGTGAGTGATTAGTGGAAAGAATAAAACGGAGGCTCGGCTCCGCTGAAATGATTCGGCTATTAGAGACGAGTCATAAAGGAGGCTGTATTTACGTAACACACATGCGCTCGTGCATGCACGTGCACCTGCAAAGACAAATGTGCATTCAACTTCTTCCACACACACAGACTGTGTTCACAGACTCCCATGGAATACACACACATACTCTCTCTGTATATTCATATCACATTATTATTCAGCAGTCGCTCAGAAAGCTTCTGTCTGTGAGTTCCTCCATTACCCTGTAATTGTTTCAGGGCTGAGAGAAGAATAAGTGTGGGATGTAATTAAATCCGACCTTTCCCCAAAGCTGTCTAACCCTTCTTTGTAAGTGTGTGTGTTTCTGTGCAAATATTGTGCAGCATATTGCATATTAATGAACTAATAGTGTGTGTGTCCTCTACATCTAACACTTACATACTAAGAAATGTCATAACTACACAGAAACTGTAAAAACTCAAAGCCCTGAGGGACTAATGTTAAATCAACTGAAGCGACAAGTGAAGAAATCCAACACAGGAGAATCTGTGACACTGACACAAGCAGCGTCATGTTCACGACAGTGTGTGGATGCTTCTTCTCCATTTGCCAAAACCAGCGAAAAAAAGATGGTGGAGATTATTTACAGACTTTGAAAACCCCTGAAGTGACTCATGCAACATAAAGTCATGGACACAATATTAAAAATGTAATTATTATCAAACACATAAAGCTGTGGTTAGTAATTATGGAAAAGCAAGAGCAGGGTACACTTCGTGACGCGGCTGCTAACTTCTGACATGGTCTCTCTGCAGCGGTGGATGTCTTTCCAGCTGAAGACTCGTGAGAACATGGGCCGTGGGGATCAGTGACAGACACTTACCCCAGCCAATCATTTCCAGTTACTATAGACACCAGCTTTTTTTCCTCTTCTTTTTCTACGATTGATGCAACCTGGATGTGAAGAGGAATTCAACAAATAAGTTTGATAATGTCAGAAAACATTATCGAACAAAAGGGGGTAACTCAAAAGAGAGGAACTGTAACATCGGTACAGCCTTACTAAGCTTTCAGTGTTTGAAACAAATGGCAGGATGGAAAGATCATTTTCTACAGAAGGAAGCGATAGTGACAGAGCTGCAGTAGATTTGAGCTGAATGACTCTGCACTTTAATTGATCTCAGGAAACGAACTCTCGGGACTGAAGATACAAACATTATTATTATTTAGCTTCATTCAAATAGAAAGCAGAAATAAATGAAATAAAGCAGCTAATTGATGATCTGCTGCTCAGATCAGTAAAACCCATGTGGATTTAAGTGGTTACTCAGAGGTTTAAGGATTCATTTGTGTCTGTGTGAGGCATGTGTGTGTCTGTGTGTCAATAAACAATAAAGGTTCATCTCCTGCATGGATGTGCATGTAATGGGGGAGAGAGGAGATGGGGGGGCACACATGTGGCTTTTGAAATCACCATTGGCATGAGTACAAGATTGTTTCTGATTCAGAAAGGTAAAACTAAACAATGAGGGAAGAGGAAAGAATGAATAAGAGAGAATATGTGGCAAGTAACTCGTAATTAAAGAACACACTGAATCAGACCTTGAGCCGTTCAGGCCTCAAACGAAAACGGACCAATCTACATCATTTAGTATTACATGTCATTTAGCCGACGTTTTTATCCAAAGCGTTTGCCAATTAGTGCGTTCAACATCATTGAGGGGCCATTCGGGGTTCAGCATATAGCCTGAGGACACTGGGATTCGAACCACCGTTCTTCTGGTACTCTACCACTCAGCCACACCGCATGTCTTCTTTCAGTATATGACTTTGTGTGTCAAGACATATGACTGATAAAATACGTCTTGATTTGCTGACATAAAGGAAAAATATGAGGAAATATGAAATGCATTATGTGAAATGTTGGTTTGTATTCTGGTGACACTTCCACACACACTGAGTACATAGTGAGACAATCAGAGGCAGAGTGAGTCCTGACGCTGGGAGGTGGAACATCGCTGCTCCTGCTGAGTTTCCACACCTTACGTCTCTAAAGCTGGAGCGACGCTTTGATACAGGTGAGAAACCTGCAGCAGCGAGCGCCAGATTTTCTAAATCATTTATCAGTTATCGCTCAGAGAGACGTGTTTAGACTCTGCTGAAGACACAGTTTATCTCCTCATGTCATGAAATGAGAGTCACATCTAATCTACAGGAACTAACTGGGGAACGTTTGATAAGCCTGTGACCACCAGGCCACATATTTACTACAACTGCAGATGTGATAGAGCTGCAGTTCATCTGATTTCCATAAGGTTCAGATGAATAAGAGGTGATTCAGGGCTGTTGCTTCTGCCATAATTCCACTAACTCTGCACCTTACCATATTTGCACTCTTTTTTTTCTTTAGGTATATATATATATATATATATATATATACATTATTTTTTTGTTTTATTTTTGTGATATTCTATTCTATATTTATTTATTTTTAAATGTTTTTGCTAGTGTAATATTGTGAGCATTGCTAGAAGAGAGCCTGTGACCCGAGCATTTCATTGCCAGCGACTGCTTAATGTAATTGTTGTGCATATGACAATAAACTCTTGAATCTTGAATCTTGAATCTTGAATCTTGCACATAAATGTGGCGCAAAAGAAAATGTTGTCTGCTGGTGAAGTGAAATTATTATCAGATGAGAAGTGAGTGGATATTTTTGCTACATGAAGATGGAGAAGTCGTTAACTCAATATAAAGGTCAGAGACTGAATCAGTTATGAGCAGTTCGATGACTGGAATCTGCAAATTCAGCGTCAATAATAATACGAATAATATTATAAAATAATTCATAGATAAATGGCTTTAAATGTCAGGAAAAATAAGCTGGTACTGGGAAAAGCCCATTTTTAGCACAGCTGTTCTGTAAAGTCTCGTTACAGTTCATCCCCTCATCACCCTGTGTCAAACTGTCCTACTCCAAACCAGACTTCCAAATAACTACCCCCCCTAAGATGCACCTACCTTGTGTATATATGCATCCTGTACATTAATAATCCATAATTGTTCCAGCATCTTTGCATCATATGATTCACCACCTCATGTATATAAGTAACCTGTTCGTTAATGATCCATATTTGTTCGAGCATCGTCACTCTGCACCACTGCACTAATGTCCTCTGGTCACAATTAGTAGTCTTCTGTTTTTGATCCACTCTTGCACATCTTGTTTCCTGTTGCACTGCTGTTTATTTACAGTTTAACTCAATTTGCACATAGTAGTTGTTTATTTAGCTGGTTTCTTGTAGTCTGTTGTTAATGGTGTGTCTGTCTGTGTAAGTACATTGAGTGCAGTCAAATTCCTAGTTCCCTCCACGGTCACTGCACAGACTCTGACTGCAAATGACATCATCACCACAAGATGGCAGCGTTCGTATCCAAGATATTCTAACTTCATTTTTGTACAATTTGAGGAAGTGGCTACGCGTCATCATTTTTATTTACAGTCTATGGTTTATGATCTTAATATAAGATACATCTTCAGTA
>NC_047155.1:62500-90000 GCF_009819705.1 Hippoglossus hippoglossus
TGTACAAGTTTCTGATTTCAACACTCGTGTGATAGAGACATTCAATCAATGGGCCTGGTTCTGTTATGAGTGGGCTGTAATTTACACCCTATGAACACTAGGGGGGCTGTTGTGTCAGAGTTACCTTGTTCCTATCAGCGAGAAGTGGTGAGAATCACGTGGGTGGAACGAGAAGAGGGAGGAGTCTACAGGAGGGAACCTGAGTAACTCAGGTGTCAACGTGAGCTTAGTGGTAAAAAGCAGCAGCGGTTGTTGAAGAAGAATAAGAGTTGTGAGTTATACACAAACGTCTTGATAAGAGGTGGGAGCAGCAGCTTTTTCATATTTGCTGCTGTCACTCTTTGCTGTTGTTATTCTTATCGTTAGCATTTTGCTCGTAGCGTGTCTGTGTTTTCTGCATCGAGCTGCCTCACCTGTAGAGTAACAGGTAGAAGGGCTACTGTGCTACTTCATTTGTCAAGGTTGTGTTCTAGGACTGGTTGTGGAGAGATGTTGTGCAACAATGTGAGTCCACGGCGGTCTGATCTCAGGTCAGCGGTATCCCTGCCGACCAGGGACACTTCTCCATTTGCTTGGTGCCTGATAGAGGTGTTGTGATTATTATACCTTAAGCGTGGCACCATTAAATGGTGTGCCTTTGGGCATTCAATAAATGTGGCTATCTGAAAAATATTTAATATGAATATAAAAAATATGAATATACAAAATATGAATATTAAATAAGAACTTTAATTGACATTAAAACTACCTCGGGGCACCACCCTTCAAAGGAAGGGAAAAGAGAAAAGTCTCATGAAAGTACCAACTACAAATTTGGAACTGATAATAATTAAATTAATAACTATAACCAAAATTACCACATAGGTAGTTAGCACAGTTGAAGGATATGGAGTTGACAGTGTAGAGGTTGGTAAAATCCACCCTTATGCAACATTAATGAAAACAACATTTGTTAAAGAAAAACATTTATTATGAAAATAATAAAAGTATAAACACACAAAGTAACTAAGTGTACTTACTATATACATGTATATGTGAGTATACATGAGTATACGTGTGTGTGTGTGTGTGTGTGTGTGTGTGTGTGTGTGTGAGAGAGAGAGAGAGAGAGAGAGAGAGAGAGAGAGAGAGAGAGAGAGAGAGAGAGAGAGAGAGAGAGAGTGAGTGAGTGAGTGAGTGAGTGAGTGAGTGAGTGAGTGAGTGACAACCAAGTTTGTTTCTTGACTTACTTAAGATTAGAATTGTTTTTTGGTTTAGAAAAATAAAATATTATTGATCATGGCACTTTCTTTGTCTTGGTGTCCCTTCTAATATTTTCCAGTCTCCTGCTAAGACACTGTTTGTCTGTTTAAGGAGGCGGATCGGAGGTCATGACCAGACTGACCGGAAACCACATCATGAAGAAGACCTAAGGTTTTGACCTGTGTCAGTATCAGTTTTCCTAATAAATTGTTCTGTGAGTGGACATATGTTGAATGTAGAAGCTCAGATTTATGGTGTATTGGTTTAAACTCGAGCCTCAGAGGACTCGCTGACAACTCCCTGCTCATTTTATGGTAGAAAACAGAATGAAATAAAGTAAAGAGGGGAGCGTGAGGAGATGTCAGTCGCACTGAGTCTTCTCAGGAGCCATGAGCTGCTGTATAATGAAACTTTGAAAGATGGACTGCAGAGCCTGGGGCCAAAAACACAGCACTGAGCTGAGCTACAGCTATTGTTGGGCCAAGTAAACTAAAGAGGCCTGTGGACACAGCATCATAGCGACTGTGCAGGAGTTACAGAAGCAATACTGAGCGACCCTGCAGGTCTGTGATTAATCAGCGTGGTACTTCAGGACTGAGGCGGAAAATGACTGCGAGCGAATGATCAGCAGCTGACACGGTTGTTTCTCTTCGGCTCCATCGACGACAGACGATAAAAACCTTCCCTGGGTAATAGTAAGAGAAAAGTCCAGGTTTTCATTTTGGGACCCAGACTCAGAGGTCGCCCAAAGGCTCCAGGCTTAACATACAAAACTACAATATGAAGTAAACATATAGGGGCCCTTGTAAAAGTGAATAAAACTGTGAAATACTCACTGTGGAGTCAGTGGCTGGTTTGTCTCCTCTGGGCTCCTGAAGACACAAGACAGAGCCACGATCATTCTTAGTTCCCCCTAATGAGGAGCTTCTTTTCTTATAAGTGAGATCGATAGATAGTTAGTTAGTTTGTTTGTTTGCAGTATTATTCAAAAACTACTGAACTGAAGCAAACGCTCACTGTTTCCCCCTCCAACAATTTTAGATCAAAAGTAAACAGAAGATGAGTTGTAGATTAAAGATGAATCATCAACATTAGACAAACTAATCTCTAGTAGCAGATTATTTTACTGATTCAAGTCTTTTTCTTTTCACAACCTGAAGTCAATTACCAGCAGTTCTGTTTGTTCCCTTGGGTCATGTTCCCGAGTTTGATCAAGCTTCGACCTTAGTACATTGAAAGATGTTATAGCAGCTGATTTTAAAGTTCACAACATCAACAAGGCCTCTATCACATAATTAACCTCAGTAGATTACATCGTCATTGTCTAATAAGCTTCTCAGACCTGAGCAGTGTCACATCATCATTATCAGGCTCCCTGTTTCTTTGACTCTGGTAACACTTGTTCTGTCTGATGATCACCTACCACACTCAGTCTGGATCTTTTCTTTGGTCTTCTGGTCATTTACCCGTCTGTTAAATCTGAACCTGGACCTACCACCTGTCCTGAAGTCTGGATCCAGACATTCAACATTTAGATATCTAATGTTTTCACTAGATATCTGGAGGTGATTCCAGCAGCTGTTAATTTAAAGCCATGTCTCTATATATCAAAGGTCTCCTGCACACACTCGTCCACGAGTTATCATCACCAGTAACCATAGCAACCAGAGTATATCCAGTTGTACAGAAAGCTGAATGGAGATTCAGACATGCCCCTAGAGGAAAAACATTTATTGCAACAGTAGAACATGTTAGTGTTTGGCATCTAGGCTCTGACTTCATCACCCCCCCGATATGATCACATAGATATGATGGGAGTGATGAGCAAATACTTGTAACCCCCCCAAAACCACCCAAATGCCTGACGTTATGGATGAGTATCTTCTATGTGTGGCCATTCCCCGTAGGTGCATGGACCTGCAGGAGAACATACTACAGAGTGAGACTGCTATGTGTGGGCCTGGCACCAGCCGCCTTCCCAGAATTTCCTTACTTCTGTGAGGAGAAAATGATCGATATGTATACATATAGATATTATATTCATATATTTGAATGTTTCCATAATAACTAAACAGATTACCTGCTAGAATTTGATTCCTATAGGAATCAGGAATTGTTGCCACAGGAGGCTTGAGCTGCGACTACAGCTCCCATAATCCTGTGGGAGTGACGTCACCAGGAAGCACTGACGCATGATCCGTGATGTAGACAATGTTGTTTACATCACGTGCAGGGGAGATGGCGTCATTTTGTGTGGAGAGAATTGTTTAATTCATAACGTTAAGAGCAGATTTCATTCAGCAGACGGACAGGATGTGTTTCTTCTGCCTTTAAGGGACAATGTCTGCAGGTGGAGAAGTAGGTGGAGCTTCAGCTGTAGGAGGAGCGCTGTCAGTGACGCTGTTACCGGGGGTTTGATCGGCATGGTAGAGTTTTTCTTGAGTCAAGAAGTAGTTGAAACTTCCTCGTGGTTCAGGCCTGATGAATGTTGCAGGCGCACGGCTCTTCCAGGTGCATGGGCCACACAGCCGAGAGGTTTGCGGGAGCAATGGTGCAGATGCTGGTCATCCGATTCACGCTCAGTGAATCTCCAGGGACTGAGCCCGAGTTTCGAGAGTAAAGCAGACTTCTTCCCCGGAGGACCCGGACTCAATCGGATTGAGAGACAAGCGACCGGCGGAGGCACAACGATCATGTGGTCATCAGCTGAGATGCTAAAGCAACTGGCAGCAGCGATGATGGGACATTTTCTCTGCTTAAATAAACCACCTAGTAAGCTGGGAGTGTATTCTAGATGATTGTGGAGAGTGAGGTATGTCACATGATGTTTGTCACATGATTGGATCAGCGCAGCTCCAGTTGGCTGCCTGAACTAGCTCGCAGGCATCGCTCCATTAATGAGGAGTCAAGAGAAGAGACATGAAGGTTTAGATAAATCCAGAGATAATATTAAGATGTATTTTACTAAAGAAAAGTACCACTTAAAATTTAGAATTCAAACCACAACAAAGACTTTTTTTTCTAAAAATAGCTGCGATTTGAAAATAGAAACACAACCGTTGACCGTACGTAAAGCTCGTACTCTTCTGATGTCAACATGTAGAGTCTCAGTCTTTGTGCAACAACAGCTGTGTTTATTTTATTTGATAAGCAGTCAAGGGAGAGTTCATTTAAATATTGACTCAATTCTTACATGATGCATATAACAAAAAACTAATCAACAAATCACTGACTAATACCTGGGGGGTCATGAGGGGGTCATTTCTGTGTGAGGGCCCCCTGGAGGCTTAATCTGGCCCTGCAGCTGTGTGTAATAAAAGCCAAAGTTTTACTGATCAAACAACAGTAACATACACTGGCATCAAAGGACAGAAGGACGTTGTTCTTAAATGAGAACAAAATTTAAAGTTTTCAGTCAGAGAATAAAAAACTACTCAAAATGCTAAAATTTCTTTTCTCCTTTATGATTCCTGAGAGTCCAAGAACCATCAGCCTGAGAACGGTTGTAATCAGCCTTAAAACCTGTAAACACATGCGGGGGCAGTTAACTGGTGTGAAACTGACGTCTCTGAAGAAAAAGTGGAAATGTCTTTATTTTCAGGTCATTCACAGAATCTGTGACAGGAGGAGACAGAGGAGGACAAGTCCGATTACAGCAGAGTGACAGGAAGAACTGAAGTAGAAAGAGTGTGATGGTGGGAAAGACTAAAGGAGCTTTAGGCAAATCGAACTATAGCCTGAAAAATCAGAGATGAAGAATGAAGACATGAGCAGGAGTCAGGCCACAGCGTCTCCTGAGCCCAAAGAGAAGGAGATGAAACAGGACAGGACGCTGCAGCTCATCACATCACATCCGGAAATGCTGCCTGTTCACTGAGGATTCTGGAAAAAGAACAACGACACCAGATTCTCACTGGAGACGGGGACCTGACAACAAACACCTCCGTCACAGCCTGAAGAACCTCAGCTGCTTCTGGAGAAAAGTTTGACTGAGCAACTAAGCTGAAACAAATATTCTTATTTCAATGTCAAAAAGGGGGGGGGGGGGGGGGGGGGGGGGGGGGGGGGGGGGGGGGGGGGGGTTGGGGGCAAAACAGTAAATAGTGAAGGATTCTTCGAATGTAATCAAACAACTGAAAAAAACATAACATGCCTCCATCCTGCTCCTGTGTTGTCATCCAAACTGTGAGAAACAGACTCCATGAGGAGGCCTGAGGGCCGACGTCCTCTAGTGGGACCTGAGCTCACAGCTCCATTCACCAGAGAACACCAGGACCAGCAGGTCCACCACTGGAGCCTCGTTCTCCTCACAGAGGAGAGCAGGTTCACACTGAGCACATGTAATGAAATATTTAATCCTTACTGTCTTAATTTTTCCACCTAACTTAAATGATCGTTTTTATGTACTTTAAATATGGCACCACTTCATTGTGATGTATTTCATTTCTCTGGATGTAGATAACAACAATGAAACTGTTTCTAGAAGATAAGTCACAAAATTCTAATAATTAGAATGAAGTGAATTTTCAGATTATAAAAAATACAAACTGAAAACAGACAGATGACGAGTAAAGGTTGAAGGTTTGAAACCTGAAGATTGTTGTTTTTTAAACCCACTAACAGCTCGCTGAAGTTTTCAGTTTTCTTTTGTCCACTAGAGCCAGAAAAACCAGCTGAGTGGTCGAAGAAGCCTGTTGCAGAACAAGAGGACGGGAAAATGTGGGATTGAAGCAGAGAACAAGAAGTGGACAGAGAAACAATCAGATGAGAGTCGGAGGCAGAGAAATCGAAGCTGTTACAGAAACAGGGAGAGGATGAATGGAACAAAGAGCTGCCTGCCGATAAATCTTCAGGCCTTAATTACTGTCTTCTTCACACATTATTCTCCCTCTTCCATTCTTCCATCCATCATGAGAGAGCTGCACACAATCCACCTTCACAATAAAACCTGTTATCACTGCAGCCCCTCACTGTGGCTTTATTTCTCCACCAACCAGAGTTTCAGTCGACATACATTTATTTTTCATTTGAGGTCAACGTGACCTTTCCCCCCCTTAAATTTAATCAGTTCGTTTTTGAGTGAAAGAGACAACTGGTCAAAATGAGAAGAAATTCCTTGAAAACAGACTAGAGATGTGTTCAAGAGGCCAAAAAACGGATTCGTGAGGTCCCATTGACCTTGAAATTTGACCTTAGACCATCAGTTAATCCGTGAGTCTAAGTGAACATTCATACCAAATTTCGAAAGGATCCTCAAGGCCTTTTATCGTGTGTACAATAGCAGGACGAATGCACAACCTGAAAATATGATGCCTCTGGCCCTAGGTTCTCTCTCAGTCTGTCAATAGACAGAGAACTGAGATCACTTCCTGTTTCATTACAGCGAGTTGACACAAAAACAGACAAATCGTTTTTAAAGGACAGAAAAGAAAATTGAGAATAATTAAGACGTTTAAAAGTTAGTACACAATATTTAACCATATTTAAGACTTTAAAAAGCCTGAAATGCAGATTATTACATTTAGAATTTTTGAAGACCTGAGAAGTTTGACCTGAGGATGGAAACCTTCTGACGGTTCGTCCTTCAGTGAGCGCAGATATCAGATATCAGAAAAAAAAGTCAATCATCAAGTAGTTTTTACGATTCAGTTTTTCAACCTGTGCTGTGAACATGTTGAAAACCCAAAAGGGCTCATTAAAGACCAGAGGCTGACACCTCTGAGGAAGACGAGTTTAAAAGTTCTTCATCAGATTTTACTGACTCAGATATTTAACAGCAGTTCGACCACAGGTTAGACGCAAGTTTGTTGTTATACAAACTAACTAAACTAACCCTAACCCATAAATACATGTCAGCGCTTTACACTGTGTCACTGAATTTCACTTAAAGGGGACATATCATGCAAATTCCACTTTGTTAGTGCTTCTACAGGTTAATGTGGGTATCTGGCTCATGTCTACCAACCCAAACACTCTGGGGAAAAAACACTTGTGCGTTTTGTTATAGTTCCTCTAAGTCAGAAACGTCATGCTTGAGCGACTCGATTGCGCTTCCTGGGTTTGGTGTCGTCACAAGGAACTGGAAGTCTCCCTACATGGTCTTGGCCCACCCCCCCCCCCCCCCCCCCCCCCCCCCCCCCCCCCCACCCCCGTATTTTGACCAAAGTATGTTACAGACATTTCATTAAGACCCCAAGGAACCAGATCAACTTGTGGTAAAGTGGGCATGCTATGTCCCCTTTAAATTTCAAAAACATTGAAATGCCCTGTCATTCTCAGACAGGGGAGCAATTAGAAATAATAACAGAAGGTTTGGAGGCTGGACTGGTACCGGCTGGGTGGGGCTGACAGACGAGTGCGACGAGGGGGTGTGTCTTATAGATGTGTGTATGTGTGTGTTTGGGGGTGTGTCTTATAGATGTGTGTACGTGTATGTTTGGGGGTGTGTCTTATAGATGTGTGTACGTGTATGTTTGGGGGTGTGTCTTATAGATGTGTGTACATGTATGTTTGGGGGTGTGTGTATGTGTGTGTTTGGGGGTGTGTCTTATAGATGTGTGTACGTGTATGTTTGGGGGTGTGTCTTATAGATGTGTGTACGTGTATGTTTGGGGGTGTGTCTTATAGATGTGTGTACATGTATGTTTGGGGGTGTGTCTTATAGGTGTGTGTACGTGTGTGTTTGGGGGTGTGTCTTATAGATGTGTGTACATGTATGTTTGGGGGTGTGTCTTATAGGTGTGTGTATGTGTGTGTTTGGGGGTGTGTCTTATAGATGTGTGTATGTGTGTGTTGGGGGGTGTGTCTTATAGGTGTGTGTACATGTATGTTTGGGGGTGTGTCTTATAGATGTGTGTGTTTTGGGGTGTGTCTTATAGATGTGTGTACATGTATGTTTTGGGGGTGTCTTATAGGTGTGTGTATGTGTGTGTTTGGGGGTGTGTCTTATAGATGTGTGTGTTTGGGGGTGTGTCTTATAGGTGTGTGTACATGTATGTTTGGGGGGGTGTCTTATAGATGTGTGTACGTGTATGTTTGGGGGTGGATCTTATAGATGTGTGTACATGTATGTTTGGGGGTGTGTCTTATAGGTGTGTGTATGTGTGTGTTTGGGGGTGTGTCTTATAGATGTGTGTACATGTATGTTTGGGGGTGTGTCTTATAGGTGTGTGTATGTGTGTGTTTTGGGGTGTGTCTTATAGATGTGTGTACATGTATGTTTGGGGGGGTGTCTTATAGGTGTGTGTATGTGTGTGTTTTGGGGTGTGTCTTATAGATGTGTGTACATGTATGTTTGGGGGTGTGTCTTATAGGTGTGTGTATGTGTGTGTTTTGGGGTGTGTCTTATAGATGTGTGTACATGTATGTTTGGGGGGGTGTCTTATAGATGTGTGTACGTGTATGTTTGGGGGTGTGTCTTATAGGTGTGTGTACGTGTGTGTTTGGGGGTGTGTCTTATAGGGGTGTGTATGTGTGTGTTTGGGGGTGTGTCTTATAGATGTGTGTATGTGTGTGTTGGGGGGTGTGTCTTATAGGTGTGTGTACATGTATGTTTGGGGGTGTGTCTTATAGATGTGTGTACATGTATGTTTGGGGGGGTGTCTTATAGGTGTGTGTATGTGTGTGTTTTGGGGTGTGTCTTATAGATGTGTGTACATGTATGTTTGGGGGGGTGTCTTATAGGTGTGTATGTGTGTGTTTGGGGGTGTGTCTTATAGATGTGTGTGTTTGGGGGTGTGTCTTATAGATGTGTGTACATGTATGTTTGGGGGTGTGTCTTATAGGTGTGTGTATGTGTGTGTTTGGGGGTGTGTCTTATAGATGTGTGTGTTTGGGGGTGTGTCTTATAGATGTGTGTACATGTATGTTTGGGGGTGTGTCTTATAGGTGTGTGTATGTGTGTGTTTGGGGGTGTGTCTTATAGATGTGTGTGTTTGGGGGTGTGTCTTATAGATGTGTGTGTATTAGCTCTGTCTCCCAACACTTTGTTCTGAAGGCATGTTTTTGACACTACATAAAACTTAGTGGTGAAGAATATTGTTATACTTTTATCATGTGACATTTGTGCACGTCTATTATAGAATAAAATATGAACCAGGGAACGTACAAAACAAGGTCTCCAAGATGTTGGCTGTGAGGAGGAGGTGGCGGGGGGGTATGACCCAGCCTTCCTCGTAAACAACACAATAACAGATCAGAAAAAGAGTTTGCTCTGCACACTTTCTAACCAGTCAGGCAGAAATCCAATCCAAGCTTCACGCTGCTCCATCATTAATGATCCCGACTGCGTCCTCCCACTCACACACACTCAAGTTCACAGCGAGTCACTGAAACACCAAACAGGCGAGAAAACTGTGCTCATCAGAGATTCCTCTTTGCAAAGTCGCACCATCTGCCATCAGGAGAGTCACGCCTGAGGAGACGCAGCAGAAAAAACTCTGTGGGTAAAATAAAATCCTGAAGATGAGAGAGCAAACAGAGGAGGCGAGGGTGGAGGTGGGGGTGAGGAGGTGTTTAATGAGAGGAGCCTCAGCGACGCTCTGCGTGATTAAAGCCTCCGAACACGACTTCCCGTGTCAAACACGGGGCAGAGGACTTTCTCCGACAGCCGCCGGGCCCTCGATGGGGACAAATTAGACCTCAGACTTCAAAGTCGTCCTATTAGCTGCTCACTGTCGCTTTCTTACGTAGCAAATCAGCTAAAGCAAGAAGAGGTCCGCAGGCAAATCTGCTCACATGCTAATTATAGTTTTAGATTAACTGTGACACAAAAGAAAATCAAAGCTTCTTGACTGTGAAAGCATCACTTACCAAAACACCTGAGGTCAAATGGGTGATTGGACGTCAGTCTGGTAGAGTTTGACCACTGAGGACCCATCGTTTCAAAGGGAGAAACCCCCCAGGGAGATTTAAAGATCAGAAAACATGATCTACTGAAACTGACTCTGGTGTCTTCCATCACCCAACCTCTAGAATTTATGGGAATTATTATTATTATTATAAAAAATCCTCAAAACTAAGGCTGAAAAACTAGCAGCACTTGCAAGCACTCACACCACGTGGGGGCTAGCTGCGGGGCGATGTTTGGACACAGACCAAGTGAAACAGCTACGTTTTGCGTGCGATTTGGGCAGAAAGGATTAACATGTCACTTCCTGTGTCAGTCATGCGGCGCTAGACCAAGCCTTCTAAACATGCATTACGGTCCACGCCATGAAGTGTAGACCACATCGTGAAAATTTCATGTAAGTTGAATAAAAGCTTACTTCAAGATAGCAGTAGGTGGCGCCATGAATATGACTGAATACAGACAAATAGATCTGTTCAGGTCAGTGAGGGGCTGATTCAACAATGCACAGTGGAGGTACCACAACTTCCTGTGTCATGGCGAGTCCTTGAAATTTGACGCAACGCCAAACGAAAACTAACAGTTTTGACGCAATTTCATCATCAATGTCTTGAAATCCTTTTCATAAAGTTTGACATCGTTGTGGTCAATGCACAAGGAGGATTACATCACAGTGTAACACAAGACATTTCCTGTTGCCACCAGAGGGTGCTGTGATTTATATATTAAATATTTTGTGTAGATGTGGTCAGACCGGGACTCTTGTCATACATGTAATGTTTGGAGTAGATTGGACCATGTATGTCCGAGAAACTACAACTTCCTGTTTTCATGGTGAGTTATTGAAATTGGACGCCACGCCACGGTCATACGGTTTGACTAACCCTCGTTAAAATACAACACGTGTAAAAAAGCCAAAATGACCACTTAATTCAAAATGGCCAACTTCCTGTTGGGTTTAGCATAATGGTCTTTGAGTCTTTTCCGTCCGTTTGGTCATGCTACACGATTGTACTGAATTTCGTGAAGATTGGTGAAACCAGAATGAGAGTTGTAGGGGGCGCTGTGGCCATTTTGCCACGCCCTTTGCAAATCACTGCAGTGTCAGTGCTCAGGTCTTAAATAGAAATATATTTTTACTCATCTCATGAACATATAAAGTGTCCGATACAGCTCCTTCAGTCTCTGATGAAGTGCCTTGCTCATAGGCAACCTCACAGTGAATCTCAGAGATGAGATCATACATCACGTACTTGTGTGTGTCTGATTCTTGCGAGTGGTCCATCAGTCGAAAGCTGCAGCACTTCCATCATAAAACTAAACAACCATCATTAAATCCTGATGCGCTCAAATAT
Source organism: Hippoglossus hippoglossus (assembly GCF_009819705.1). Classification (NCBI taxonomy): domain Eukaryota; kingdom Metazoa; phylum Chordata; class Actinopteri; order Pleuronectiformes; family Pleuronectidae; genus Hippoglossus; species Hippoglossus hippoglossus. The sequence goes on from NC_047155.1 coordinate 73,946, forward strand.
CGACCCAACAACAAACGCTGGCAGAGGTGCAGACGGTGAACTTTCATTTCTTTGTTCGTTTGAACAGTTTCAGTCGTTTGTGTATTTTTAGGCCTAAACAGAAGGAATTGTGTTGTAAATAATCTCAGTTGGATTTAAAAGGTGTCGACGGTTCATATATTCAGTCATATATTCAACTTCCCTTATCCTTCCCTTTAAGGGGAGTGTGCACCACACAACAGTGTAGAGTCACTGTGGTCAGTGTTCAAGTCCCAGAGGGGGGGGGCTGTCACAAGGTAAATCTGTAAACTATCTGTCCACCAAATAAATAGTCATTTCACAGGATGAAGCTACTTAAAGGATCAAAGTATTAAACCATGTCGCTAACACACGTACACACAGTACATCTCAATCTCTCCCTGCAGGCGCATCCTGTCACCAAAACACCAAGTGCACACAGACACGCCCCCTGCACACAGACACGCCCCCTACACACAGACACGCCTCTGCACACAGACACGCCCCCTGCACGGAGACACGTCCCCTGCACGCAGACACGCCCCCTGCACACAGACACGCCCCCTGTGCATAAACCCGCCCCTGCACACAGACACGCCTCTGCACGGATACACGCCCCCTGCACGAAGACACGTCCCCTGCACGCAGACACGCCCCCTGCACACAGACACGCCCCCGCGCATAGACACGCCCCTGCACACAGACACGCCCCCTGCACACAGACACGTCCCCTGCACACAGACACGCCCCCTGCACACAGACACGCCCCCTGTGCATAGACACGCCCCTGCACACAGACACGCCCCCTGTACGGATACACGCCCCCTGTACACAGACACGCCCCTGCACACAGACACGCCCCCTGCAGACTGAACATTTAACTGCACTCTGCCAGTGTAAGAAATAGACCCCATGTCTTCATTGACTAGTAATTAAACTAAAGAAGTTAGACTCCATCGGTACTGAACGAGCTCGCTGCAGAAATGTACAAGATTCTCTTTGTGGTTAACATTTTAGAGAATGAAATAATATTTCACACATTAATCATGAATGATGATGACTCACTGAACCCAACTGCTATTAATCAGAATCGTTCTTTTTACGACCCTACACCCCCGACCTGCGGATCCACCCTGAGTCCACGGGTAAAACTGCAATCCACCGTGTGTGTGTGTGTGTGTGTGTGTGTGTGTGTGTGTGTGTGTGTGTGTGTGTGTGTGTGTGTGTGTGAGAGTGAGTGTGTGTGAGAGAGAAAGAGAGAGAGACATTTACTTCAGTTTGAACAAACAAATAGCAGTTTTGCTTGGATATGAAATAAATTCTCAGAACTAAAACTGTGATTTGAACAAGGAAACCTCTCACTTGGTGCATTATTATTAAAAATATTAAGTTCTGTCACGATAAAAAACTATTCATAGATGTTGAATGCACTAAACGTAAGTTGCTTTGGATAAAAGCGTCTTCCAAATGTAAAGTGTAAAGACTATAATGTGGAGGAGGACACTCGGACTCTGACGCGGTACAAACCAACTGCTGCTTCTGCTCTGATCCTGATCATTTTGCATTCGTGGTGGAAACTCGGTTTGACGAGTTCTCTCTCATCTCCGCTTCACTGTCTGTTTGTCTGTGTGAGTGAATGGGGCGGGGCCTGTGTGTGTGTAAACTCCGCCTCACTCACAAAATGGTCGCACTCTGGAGCCCTGTCGTGTTCGAGGGAAAATCCAGAACCTGAACTGTCGCTGTTGTTTTATTTCCTGCAGGATTACACACATACACACATTCACTGCCGCACACATTGTACAATATTGTCCTGAGGTCAACAGATGCTGGATGCTGCAGATTTCTGCGTGGGTTCAGGACGTGTGATTTATTCTGTCGTGTTTGTTTGGATCAGTTTTAGCTCAAGGCTCCTGTCCCCAGAGTCAACATAGAAATCACAATAAAATCACTTACAGCGATGACAACACACACACACACACACACACATCATATATACAAACAGCTAGAAACACACACAGTTCATGCATATACACAAACTCCCAGCAGGAAATAAACCAATTAAAGTTTACCTACTTTCACCAACTGCGACATTAAAGTGATGAACAGGGGCACATTTTTTAAATTAAAATTTAATATCTTTTAAGACCTTTTTAAGACGTCAACAATTTTAACCATTATTGAAGTGAAAGAAATAAACTAGTCAACAAATTACACTGTGACTGTGTTTTGCTGAGTGTTTGCTCATGAGTCAGCATGTGGCCCTTTTATCAACTTCACTATTAGAAGCATCAACCTTTCCTTTTCAGACAGTGGTTACATGACGGTTACATGACGGTTACATGACGGTTACATGACGGTTACATGACGAGGGCGTGTGCTCGTGTTCGCTGAGACATGCGTGTTCTTGTTTTTTCTAACAGCTTCAAAGCTTCGCCACACAAGTTGAATTACCATCACCCACTGCATGGAGTGTGTGCTACCCATTCAACATGGGCTACACAAAGACCATGCAGAAATAACCTTTGTGATGAACTAAATTCTGGTAAAATATAAATGAATAATAAAATAATAAAAAGAAATATTAATTTTGCCACAGATAAAATGTAATGGCTCCCCTCGTTCAAATTCCAGAAATTTTAAGACATTTTTAGAGTTTGATTATTCAAAATTAAATTTTAGACTTTTAAAGTATCTGTGAACATAAGAATTCATCAGTAACATTGCACACAACAACTTTAAATGTGCATGTTCTGCCATCGGACAAACTCTGAATCCACTGCAACTATCTTGTTTGATCAGATCTGACTCTCCCTGATTAGTTTTCGACTGAAGGAAAGATTATCGGCTTTGAATTTGTTTCAGACCTGAACTAAGAAGCAGGATTTGTGGTTATCAGGTAACTTCAGGTTTAATTCAGAGTTTTCAATCCTATGAAGCTCGTTCGCTTGTTATCAGGGTAAATCACCATGGTAACTTATGCTGAACAACTAACCTGCTCCAGGTTAAGTTGGAGATAAGAGATCAAACAGTATAAAAGCTCCGCCCACTGACCAATCCCTTCCTTTGAACCATGACATCATGTTCTTAGAGGATCTGTGGAGCTGGTGTGGATTGTTTGAGTCTCTTTGGAGGACCAGGGTCTAGATTCTCCTCAGAGGATGAACCTTTGTCATCTGATGGAGCCGGACAAAACCAACCTGACCCGTAGGATCAAAGTGCTCACAGTAACACAGACTGTCTGCATCGCTCTACTGGTGAAACTGACGCACTGACATGCAGTGAAGATCTTGTCGGGTGGAGGCTGCTCGGTAGAGGAGGCCAGTTTCACTGTTGGAGACATTGTGGGTTTCAACAACGTGAAGTAGATTCATGCTGCACAACATCAGGAGAACACGTCCCCTTCTAACTCAGAAGGCAGCGCAGGTTCTGGTCCAGACTCTGGTCCAGGCTCTGGTCCAGGTTCTGGTCCAGGCTCTGGTCCAGGCTCTGGTCCAGGTTCTGGTCCAGGTTCTTGTCATCTCAGGCCTATAGACTACTGCCCCCCCCTCCTGGCAGGTCTACCTGCTGCTGCCATCCGACCTCTGCAGCTCATCCAGAAACCAGCAGCTCCACTGGTCTTTAACCTGAGTTCACTCACACTCCTCCGCTCCCTTCACTGGTTCCCAGTGGCTGCATCCGTTTCAAAACTCTAGTACTTGGTACCGTGCTGTGAACGGATCGGGTCCAGTCTACATCCAGGACATGGTCAAATGTTACACCCCAGCCCGTTAACTCCGCTCTGCATCGACCAATCAGCTGCTCCCTCACTGTGAGGGACAGCTGTCACTCAACAACATCACGACTGTTTCCTGTCCTGGCTCCTAAACGGTGGAACCAGCTCCACATGGACATGAGGACAGAAAGTCTCCACATCTTCCTCCAGACTGAAGACACATCTCTTCACACCAAACCTCGGATAAAAAAAATTAAAAATTAAAAAAAAAGTAGAGCTTTAGTAGCACTTAAATGTCACTAACATGTAGAACTTTGTAATTTGGCTTTCTTGAAGAAAATGTTACTTTCTTGATTCTTGTTGTTCTGGGTTTGTTCCTCATCGTTGATGAGTCACTTTGGATAAAAGGGTCAGCTAAATGAAATGTAATGTAATGTAAGTCGATCTCACGCATGAACAGTGCAGTCGATATATTTCTAGATGATGTGGCGCAAGTTGAGAAAGTAGTGGAACCTGGTGTGATCCATGATGCATTCACCCCCGTCCTCGCGCTAGTGAACCCTGCTAAAAGGATAACGATCTCTAACGTTCATTTAAAATGATGATTTGGCCAAAGAGCAGTCGCGCTACAAGCAGCTGCTTTCTCCCATTAAAATGATTCTGCTGGGCTGCAAGTCGCCCCAGCTCAAAACATGTGGCACCAGAGACAGAGATTCATGATCACGAGAAACACTTTAAGAACAAGAGCCTCTCACAGAGCAAAGTTCAGCAAAGCTTTGAGTTATTTTATGTGTTATAAATACAAACAGCAGGAACATGATTTGCATCTCGTGAAGGACTTTGCAGAGAATCTGTCTCATTTCACCTCGTGACGTTCAAACCATCAGACTGAAATCCCTCTTGAATCTTTTTTACATATCCACTCTGATAGATGCAAGATGCATGAAGTGACTGAGGGTAAATGGGGCTCGCACAACACATTATTCCAAAAACAAGTGTACGGATGAAAATAGCTGCATAAACAGATCCAGTCAGACAGAAGCAGAAGCCTCCGGGCCTCCACGCTCGCTCGATGGAAACTGAGCCTCTGTTTTCTGCCAAACGGATATTTTGGACAAACCGAGCAAGTAAACAACTAAAATGCTCTGAAACGAGGTGAAGGGGCGGAGCTGAAATTTCAGCATGAACAAACAAGACTCAGCAGAAATACAGAGTTAACATTAGCATCTAAAGTGTTGGCTGTATTACATGGTCTCTATATAAATACAGACCATTTAATTCCGGAGTCTGATGATGAATCAGATGAAGACAAACATCAGAAGAGTTTTAATTCAGTTTGTAAAGACAAAGAACTTTGATATTGATCCCTGCCAACATCAGTTACTCCAGTTTATGTTCGTGTTCACAAACTGATTCAACAGCTGGAGCTGCTTCTCCTTGGTGAGGGGTCTGATGTCAGATGGTAGTGATGATGCTGATGCTACTCACAGCTGGTTCTCCAGGTTTGGGTCACTGAGTCTTAACTGAGTTTCTGCAGGACTCAGTTTGGAAAAGACAGATCGCAGCAACTGAAAGTTGAAATTCTCGAGGACACGTCTCCACTTTCTTCAGAAATAAAGCTAAAAGATATATTTACTTATTTCAGATGCATACGCTGCTGTAGTGATGAGGGTACGGAACTACCTTAAATGACAGAAACCACTTTGAGAAACTTTTAGTCAACATCTACTGTGATTATTAGTCTGGTCCATGTCCCATCTGGTAACATGGAGGAGTGGAGGTTTATGAGCTTACCTGCAGCCAGACACCAGGGGGCGATGGAAGAATAAAACCGAGAGCAGTAAGAGCGTGAGCGTTAAGAGCGAGAGCGTTAAGGGCGAGAGTGTTTAACGGTGTGATCTTGTGTCATAACTTCAGGAACCACACACCAGGAGATAAACAGGGAAGAAGAGCATCTTTCACACCATGAATTCATATCGTCACAGCCAGAAAAGTTTGTAGAAATTCCCAACTTCACACTGAGATGATCATGAGATCTTCATAAGGAGACGAGTCTTTCAGAGTGAATCAGACACGACAACACTGCACAAAAAGTACAAAGACAAGGACATTGTTCATATGGAGAGAAATTCAATTCAGTTTTATTTACATTTCATCAAATCATAACGTGAACTGAAGGCTCAGTACAGAGGAAGGTCGAGACCGGACAAGATTATAGAAACACAACAGTTCACACAATGAACAAACACTTTGAGATGGTGGAGAGAAAAACTCAATCTGAACAGGAAGAAAGTAAGTCGCACAGGGCAGCGTTCACAGTGAAGGAGAAAGATGCTAGAATTATTCAGAGGAAGAAGTGACAAGGACACAATTTACAAAAAGAGAGAGAGAAGGACATTGTTCTAAAAGAGGGAAGAAGAGAGCAGATCAAGATCTTACTCGTCCAGACCGACGAGTGGACGGTGGACGAGGTGGACGAGTTTGACCGAGCAACTGAAAAGAGGACGAGGAAGCAGCTCAAACCGGTACGTCCTCCATCTTTATTCTCAGTATGTACATTTTAACAGGCAGCACCTGAGGAGTCATGACAACGTCGGCCTAATATCAACTCAATTCTTGTGCCTGCTTGCTCCAAGATTTCAGTACAGTTCATACTATGAAGTAAAATAGAATAGAAGGTATAAGTGTATTATAAATTAAAAATATTAGATGTTTACCGAGTAATGCTGAGCCAGTGCCTAAAAGTAAATATCACTAGAATTGAGAATAAGATGATCATAAGCATTAAAGAAGCAGGATACACTAGACAGAGAAACTAACCCTAAACTCAAGTGGCAGAAATGAAATGATAAAGGAGTAAGTCACATGGGATGAACACATGTTGACGCACCAGCTACTTCCAATGAATCTTTTAATTTGAGTTTAAAAGGTGAAACACCTCTTGATTATTTCTAACTGGCTCAGTTGATGTCTTGGAAGGAGAAGATCAACAGAGCAACAGTCTCACAAACATTACAAATCATTAGATAATAACAGGAACAGTGAGAAAGTCTCACAAACATTCAACAAGGACCCAGCGTGAACAATCAGACGTGTTGTAAGGATAATGTTATTTACAGTTTTGTTATTCAAGCACACATTTCAGGTTGTTTCTTCTGCTTCTCAATCTACCAGTGAGTTTAGGACCTATTTGTCTGATCAGCCTTACATTAACGTGCTTGGTTCCCTCAGAGAGTTTTCACACACGTCATCCTGAAGCAGCGGTTCACACCTGTTGTGTAATGACAGTGGTGGAGTGACGGTTCCTTCTCTTACTTTGCTCACAACCTCAAACTTAGCCCTGGCTGGAGTTGATGTTTTGGTCGTTGCTCCGATGTGCCAGTCTGACGTGTCGACAGCAGGTGCAGCAGCTTCTGATGCTGATCTAGAGTTGTGGGTAACGTCACAATATTACATTACATTACATGTCATTTGGCCGACACTTTTATCCAAAGCGACTTACAAGTAGTGCATTCGACATCTATGAGGGGCAATTGAGGGGTTCAGTATCTTGCCCAGGGACACTTCGGCATGCAGATGGGGAACACTGAGGATCGAACCGCAATAAGAGTTCGTCCAGTTGTGTTGGGACATGGGAGCGTGTCAGCTTCAACATTTCAAGCCCTATAAAAATCTACATCTGGCTACAGAGTCAATGAATTGCTCACTCTCACATATTTGTAGTAATGTTTCAATCTTTTTCTCAAGCTGTGTTATCTAAAGTCCAGTCGGCTCTGATTGGCCAGCTTAGCACAGACTTTTTAACTTTGCAGAACTTTTACATTCACAAAAAAGAACTTTATAAAACACAAGGAAAGAAACCATCAAGTATAAGTACAGCACGAAACAACATCTTCCACTTCTGTATGTGATCAGTGGACATTTCATTCAGAAACATATGATTAAACATTGGCTGCATCTCCATGTTTCTACTGCCAATAACAACTTAGCAGTTATATTAACTACACACACACACACACACACACACACACACACACACACACACACACACACACACACACACACACCTGGCAGATTTAAAAATGAATCGTGCTCTCATTTGCCTGATTTGGAGCCACAATGTTAGTAAATGTTGAATGAATGTAAAGTGATGAAGAGCTTCTCTAAAATGAGCTGAACAACTTTTTATAAAAGTGATTTGTTTCAAGTTAAAGAATAAGTTTGATGTAAAAGTGTTAAGCACAGAACCAACTGAGTATTTTAAAACCAGAGCGAAGGGAACAGAACGAATTCATCGAAAGAAAAGTCACTCAGTCGTTTAAAAGCTGGTTTCTGCTGATTCATAAAGTACGGCTCATGAAACACCATTAAAGCTTATAGATCGCTCTTTACAACCCAGTCACATGTGAAATATGATTTCAGGACATTATACAGGACATACTGTATGTCCACTTATACACATTTTAAACTACCAACACACACGTCTGCAGGTTGTTAAGGTGTTAAAATGTGCAGGATGATGACACCTCACAGTGTTTATACCTTCACATTGTTGAACATCCGTGAGTTTGATGTAAGAGTAGAACGAACCCTGAAGAGGACGTCATGACCTTGAACTCACAGACTCCTGGAGCAGGGATTCAGATAAAGAAGAATAACACAGGAGGCAGTGATGCAACAGGCTGGAAACAAAGAAGACAAAGCGTCTCTTTGTTTCTCCGCGGCTCCCTGACGACTATTAAAGTTGACTTAACGTTGACGTCTGGAGAAGCAAAGACCAATCCAGGCTTAGAAGTAGTCGTGTCACAAATCACAATCACGCTCAATTCCACTTTTTTACTTCACTCTGGAACTTGACAACTGCAGTTGTTGAGGTTGTGAAGAAACACAGGTTGTTGTTCTGAATGTAAGAAGCAGGTCTTCCTCATCTATTACTGAAAACATCTTTAATATGTTTGTCTTTTAAAGAAGAAAGAAAAATACAAGTCATGACGTCTCAGCCTGTTATTATATCATGAAATAACTAATTCAAACCAAACTGATCAGAAACATGAGCAAACCTCAGTGAGATAAGAACGACCTGAAATGACAGAAACCATCTTTTCTTCAACATTTATTTAACGTGTACTTTGATTCTTTCGTCTGGTCCATGTCCCATCTGCTAACATGGAGCCCTTAGGAGCCTACGTGCTCAATGTGACGGCACATGACGTGTTGGTGTGAACACAGACGGTCTGTCTGGCGTTGGTGTGACCCATGACCCGGCTACAGGCAGGAGGTCATGAGGCAGATTACAGGAGATTTCTGGGCTCAGGCACGATGTTGTTTGAATGGAGTCAGTACGACAGCAGAGTCTTTCTATACCTGACCAGGTACGTTATCCAGTCCTGCAGCTTTTCGTGGGTCGACTCTGTTCAGCGTCCTCCTCACATCAGCTGTGGACAGACTGCTCATCATCAGGGAGGTGTTTTCTTCACTGGTGTGTGAAGCTAGCATAGAATTCATTCAGCCCATCAGGGAGGAGGTGTCCATTACCTCAACTTGAGGTGTTATCTTACAGTCCGTCTTTGCCTGAATCTCACGTGTGTCTGGAGTCACAATAATAATAATTGCCTTAGTCTTTTCTGTGTATACCAGCTTTGCTGTTCTAGACCTGAGGACGACTCCCTGATCTGAAGGTGACATCCCTGACCTCTGATGTCATCCTCTGATTGGCCAGAGTTGTGATGGACCTGATGACATCGTCAGTGCACTTCTCTGTGTAGCCAGTCCTTCGGGAAGATTAAAGGTTGTGAGCGTTCACGTTTAAACTCGTAACCGTGGTAACTGAAGGTGGTGTGAGGATCAACCTCACTGTGTTTTCTTTAGCTGATGTCCAAACCCGTCCAAATCTTCAGGTTCTATCCTGACAGAACATATTACATATATACATATTCCTCCTGATGCTGACACAGTTAATCTCCACATCCTGGGGTTCATATTTTCATGTGGTTTTATAGTTTGTCCTTCAATCAAAATACAGTTGTTTTATTCAACAAGTAAACACATTGTACCCGGATCAGTTAAACTCTACGTTAGTGACTATGAGCTTTACCTCTGTGTTAAACCATTGAAAGGGCCCATACTTTACACCTTTCTGGGACCTATTGTGAGGTATTGGTTCCCTAAGATGATGTATCAGTGGTTTAAAGTGGACAAACTGCTGCAGTGTGTATTTCCACTTCCTCTCTCCTGCCTCTGGAGCTGCAGACCTGCCTCCTGAGCTCCTCCTCTGATTGGCTGACTGCACTTTGAGTGACACGCGACCAGGCCAATCACCGGTCTCATTCTGGTGCGTTCCCTCTGGTAAACACAGCTGAAAGTCACGTGATGTTTGCAGCTATAGAAAACCAGCCACATATTCACAGTCGTTACAACCGGATGTTTCTGAACGGAAAGTTACACCGTCCTCATGTCTGTTCAAGTCTTAGCAGGACAGTCAGTGTAGGAGTAACGTCCTGAGCTACAGTACGGAGTTTCACTATGGAGTTTCAGTCCAGAGTAACGAGTAACGTAGACTTTACTCCGTACTGAGCACAGCGACACGGCAGAAGAAATAAAGCGTAACCGCTGGTCTCTAACAGAAACGTTCTCAGGAGGACACATTCTCTTCCTACATCCCTCCACGCTGCAGTGTTTCTTCAGTGCTGTTTGTTGTGGTTAGCCTGTGGTAGCTAACAAGCTGCTAGCTCAGCAACAAGTCTGCTTGGTGTCACGTACGGTGTGGAGGGGAGGTGGTGAGGAGTGGGGGTGGTGTGGAGGGGAGGTGGTGAGGAGTGGGGGTGGTGGGTTCGGAGGCTGGACTGGTACCGGCTGGGTGGGGCTGACAGACGAGTGCGAACCGGAATCACATCATACGGGGGAGGAAGTACGAAACGAGACGTTTCAATAACACATTTCTTAGAATGGACAGAGTGAAACAGTCCGGAGTGACTGTTTTCATACTTTGAGGCCCCCTACTGGCCCCTTCAAGTCATTATGGATAGTAAAAGCCCAGAAAATGTATTTTACACAATAAGGGCCCTTTAAATCAACTATAAATAGTCACTTTAACAAACATCTTGACCCAATGTGACTTAATGTGTTCATTTATTTCCTCAAGACAACAAACTTCAAATAGAAGAATCTGGGCTTTTCAGAGCTGAATAACAACAACAAAAAAAATTTGTCTTAAAAAATAAGCTGAAGGGGAAAATGAATATATTCAAAAGATTTCACATGTACTGCTTCTTCTTTGAAATTAATTATTTATGGAAAAGATGGGAATATTTTCTCGATTTTACTGGAGGTTTCTTTGTAAAACGATTGATGTTACACTTTTATTAGCAGAAACACACAGTTACTGTGAACTCACTGTTGCACTGGATCCCCCGTTTGTATTGTTCTTAATTCTCAATAACTCTGACATCAGTTGACCAGATTTTTATGTGCTTACAGATCAGATAAGTTCTCATTTACAGAGGATGAATTTCCGACTGAAAACATGTCGTCTCATGTAAAGACTCAGAGAGTTCATCTAGAAACCGTGATGGTCGAGGAGCTTCATTCAGCTCTTTGTTTTGTGAGGTAAACAATCACATCCTGAATTCAACGCGTCTCCTTTAGAGCAACGTCAGACTTCAAACACGATTCACTTGATGTTTTCTTCTCTTTGAAACAGAAGAACGACCCTGAATTTGAACTCTTAGGGGATTTAGATTTAAAGGCATCGACTTCAGACTGACTTTTCTGAAAGTGTGCAGAAGGTTTTAAAATGGTTTCATCATCGTCTCTAAATTAAAGACAAAGTATCACATCATTATAATTATTACAGACGTAAAGGTGAGATGTGATTCGTCTGTGACCTTTAGTTTCACAGGAAACAATAATTCTACAAAGATTTAAATCAAAGCTGCATCATCATGGTAATTGTTCACATAAAGACAATGTGTGTTGCCGGAGAATTCCTGTAGGGGGCACCAGAAAACCTTGTATCTGCCTTATGCAAACTTGTTAACATGGCAACACACAGTTTACCGCTTCACCACTGATGACTGTGGAGGAATCTCACTGTTCTCACTGCACGGACGTAATATCGGACTTAACTGAATCAGACGTATCCCTATTGGACGTAACGCTAATGTGCGTAACAGACATTTCCATTTTTCCATGTTGACTTCTCAAATGATGCTGATCTGTCAGCAAATATTTTGATGATGAGATGAAACATCTACAGATTTGAGTAATTGTGAACTTGGTCTATCAAACTTTTTTCATAAATGTCTGCTACACTGCCCCCTACTGTTAATGACCATATTGCTTCTTGTGTACTTGTAGGACACGTGAAGTAACAGTCATGGGTTTTGTGTGTCTGTGAGTCTAAGTTTGGAAAAACACATACACGCATAAATTCATCGTTCAGACTAAAAATACAGAGATGTGATTTTATACCGTATCTTCAGCATAACCACGTTTTTTTCAAGTATAAAACTCAGGGATGAGGATGAAGAACAATCGTCGCAAATGCATGTTCACAAATAAAAAACTGCAGCAGATGTATTTTGAGAAAAGATCAGATAGCGTGTTGCTGTGTTTCAGCTGCGTTTGTGTGTGTGAAGCTTCAGAAGAAACATTAACAGTGACACGTTCAGGAAAGTCTTTGTTTTCCTGAGGCTGGAGTCTGATCCACAGCTTTTTATTTCCATAAGAAACACAACAGCACACCTGTGTGTGTGTGAGTTTAAATATAGCAGGTTTTCAGTGGTGATGTCTGAAGATCACAGGCAGATTAAATACACTAAACTCCTTCACTTTGTGTTGAATCTGAAAACATTTCACCAGAATTTTTCAAACGCTTCTTAAATAAATTAAATCAAAAGATCAGTTTGTTCCGAGGAGTTTGTTGGATTTGTGTAATTTTTGTAAAAACTCAGGAGCAAATGTAAGAGAGATTTAGGATATGACTACGAACATGTTCTTGCATGAAGCTCACTGTTCCTCCTTTGTTTTGTTGTGTCAGGTAGATGTTGAAGAAAGTTCAAACTTTCCAACGGCAGTGAAGACAACATTCAATCAAACAAACCTCAAACTTCTGTATGAAGACATGAGATTTACTGAAGAGTCGATGAAAGAAAGAAACTTCAACCTCAAAGTCTTTCACAACAACACCTGTGACACAAACCTGAGAAATGTTGTCGTTCAACACGAGAACTGTAGCAAAACTGTGCAAAGGTTTTAAGATTAAAATGACCTGAGGTCACAGAGCTTCAGATTCTGTTTTTTAACATCTGACGTCTGAAACCTGTGTTCTGTGTAGTGACCAGCAGGGGGCGACTCCTCTGGTAGTTTCTATAGAAAGTGACTCTACTTCTCACTTTATAACGTCAGTAAACATTCAGGAGTTTCTGTCTCAGTCTCTAGTTTCAAGTCTTCTTCAAACAGCTGATGTTCATTTAGTGAATTATGATCATTTAGAGTCAAACAGACCATAAAGCACCGGATGTGTTGGGGGGGTACCGCAGTGTGATTGACAGCTAGTACCGTCCAATGGGTGCAGCAGGCAGGGTACAGGTGGGCGTGTCCTCCAGCTCTCAGTCAGGCTCCACCCCCTCTCCTCCAAATAGGGTTACTTCTGGTTTTAAAAAACCAAGATGGCACTGAACAAGATGTTTAAACTGAGGCTTCAGAGCAGCAGCTCACGAACTGATGGTGATGTCACACTGTCTCATACACACACACACACACACTCACACACACTCACACACACACACACACACACACACACACACACACACACACACACACACACACACACACACACACACAGTCTTTATCTCTCTGCCTCATGTTTTCATTACATAGTCTATAAAACACACATCAACATAATGTCACTTAACTCACAGAGGTTCAAATAACGGATGACTTCCTCCTACACACACTCAGACACACAAACACACACACACACTTGTTGTACCTGCTCACACTGACTCGTTCACACAGTTTGTGGGTGTGAGGCTTCCTGGAGCATGATGGGATTTTACAGTCACACGTACGAGCCGTCACTCCAGAAGCTTAATGTCTGAATCACAGCGTCGGTAAAACAACTGCCTGTGAACACACACTATTTAATGGCAGTTATCAAACAGCGGCTCGGCGGGGAGTCCATTTTCATTTAATAAACCTTTAAAGCTTCTCCATTGTCAATTACTTTCCCGCCTCTCTTCTTTTACGGCCGTGTTCACTGTTGAGCTTTATGAAGACGTACGGCCGTCATGAAAATGTGTTTGGGTTTTCTCATCACTCTGATTGTCATCGCTGATTCTAATGGTGCTGCTGAAACTGAGATGTTTGGCTATAAAACAACCATTAGTCAAGTCAATACCATGCGTCCCCAGAGTTCACGTGTACGAGCCTCATGCGTACGAGCCTAATGCGTAAGTAAGCAAGTAATAACTGAATAAATAAAATAACGTATCTTTAAAACTCAGGTGGATAAATAAATAAAAGATGAATAAATATAATTAAATGCCTGAACAAAAGGGCCGATCTTTTAAAATGTCCACATTCTCTGCTAATCCTAACCCATAAAAAGGTTCTTATGGTAAAAGTACATCTGATACATAAGTTGGACCAAGACCATTCAGAGCTTTATAAGCCAATGAAATCATTTAAAAATAAAGTTTATTACTGTGATGCAGCTTCAGAGAAATATGTGACGGCCTGAGTGTGTCTGTAATTTACGTCTTGATTGTTGGTCATCACTGGTCTGTACGAAACACACTTTCAAAATAAGAGAAAATTAATTTCATTGGAGCCTGAACACAAAAGTATGAATGAACGACCTTTTATAATCTAATAAATATTGTGTGTTAGTGTTTCATGACTGCACAAGAAAAGTTCTGTTTAAAAAGAACAAATAATTAATCTGTGACAAAAAGCTGCTGTTACATAAAACAAGTCGACTTTAGCTAAAAACGATGAAAGATATAATGAAAGCCAACAAGAGTCTGAATAAAACCCAGTGTCGTGAATGTGAAGTCGTCCTCCCCCGTCTCCCCCGTCTCCCCCGTCTCCCCCAGGCCACTAAACTCACCACATCCCCTCGTTTGAGGCAAAACAAGTCGGACTCTGGCAGGAAATGAAGGCATAGATCAAAAAGCTGCTGGGGAACAATATAGCGTGCAGCTCTGCAGACATCTCATTTGGGTTAACAGAAACTGCAGCATGGTTCAGTAACACCACTAATGACTAGACTGATAGTGCTGAGTTTGATGGATGGGGCCCAAAACGTACTGATTGGATTGGTATGCAACAGTAGTCTGGACTCGGCTGGTGGGGCCCCGAAAGGCCTGGGATCCACAGTTAACTCATCATTTCTCTCCGACACTTTCTCCCAAAACAAAATAACTTTGTGTTGCTCACAACCGACTTCACCGAAATGTTAGAGGATGAAATTTGTGTTTCACAGGTGAAGAACCTTTTCATATCAGGGGCCATTTTTATTTTGATAACTTCGTTTGAGGGTCAAACTAAACGACTTAACACATAAATCACGATGACGTCTTTAAACTGCTTCTCTTGGGTGATGCGTCTGATGTCAGATGGTAGTGATCTCAACTACCAAGTGATATCGGCCGTCACTGGGACGTCGCCTCGTATCAACCGTCATTTATCTCATCGTTCATTTGTCTTGGGTGAATTCACAGGCAGCAGTTTTCTCCTCACTCCGGCCTCCTCTGAATCATTATTACTGATATTTCTATAGTTTATATTATAATATCTTAGATAATCTGTCTTTACTGGACAGATATTAGTTTCTTTGAGGATCCTGCTGAGCGTCGACAGAACCATTAAATGTTCATCAGTGTCGGACTTATAGCACCATCCTCTGACGTGGTTTTCTACTGTAGCATAGCAACAGTGTACTTAAGAGGGGTGTGTCAGCTCAAACACACACACACACACACACACACACACACACACACACACACACAGTGGGTTGTGGAGGCTATGCAACACACAAAGCTGCAGGTTAACTGCATCAACACAGAACCTTCCTACGTGACCATTCAGTGGAAACAGTTGAATCTCTTGTTTCTATGAAGAGGCTTTAATTATAATTCTTTAATTACATTCTGATGATGATTATTCACGACTTTTCCTTCACAACCACATCGACAGCCGCACTTCTGCAGTAACGAGCTTTTACAGAGTCCAGCTCAGATCCAGTGATCATCACTGGTGCTGTGTGGAGCAGCGTGTTGCTGGAGTCACTTGATTCGAAGCTGCAGACCCGACGAATGGGTCAGGAACCGATGCTGCGTTCGCA
>NC_047155.1:102500-135000 GCF_009819705.1 Hippoglossus hippoglossus
AGATCTGCTCCATGTTGGCACCGTTCTCTGAAGACGTCTCTCAGCTTTGGAGGAAAGACACAATAGCACATTTCAATGAGACAGTAAATCCCACCAACCTCCTTCTAAGTCTGAGATCAATATAAGACGAAGCTGCTCTGTCAGAAAAACAACTGCTGTGTTCATCTGGATCAAAGGCAGTGGAACGACAATTAAATACTAAAAAAGAAATTAATATAAATTATATTTCTAATGAGGCTTTATCACCTTTTAATGAAGTGACAAGAAATACCATAGCCTGTAAATAAAGATGGACAACATGATACTGTAGCTCCTTAAGAGTGAAGCCAAAACCTCTCTATCACCCCCTGGTGGCTGGCTGCAGTTTGGGTACTGTTTGGGACCAAACTTAACAAATGAAGTAGACGTTAACCCTTAGACGTTAAAAAAACGTCCTTTCGGTACAAAAATGCCATCAAACAGCTATAAAACAATATTAATATTATATATATTTATATATATATATATATATATATATATATATATATATATATATATATATATTATCCAACTTCAGTCCTGATCATAAATACCAAATATTTATTAATTTTCTGTATTTCAATGGCATTACTAACTTGCCGGAAGATATTTCTTTAAACAGTGAAAATAACATGTCATAGGAAAAGAGATTGAAATTTAAAATTCCATAAAAAATACATATCTTTGGAAAGTTTCATGACAAAATGATCAAAAAATTAAAAGGGAAAAAGTCCCTACGGCTCAAATAAATGTTTGTAAAGATGTTTCTGTCGTTTCAGTTCTTATCAATCAATCAATCAATCAAATTTTATTTGTATAGCCCATATTCACAAATCACAATTTGTCTCATAGGGCTTTAACATGGTGTGACATCCTCTGCCCTTAACCCTCAACAAGAGTAAGGAAAAACTACTTAAAAACCCTTTTAACAGGTAAAAAAAGAACGTAGAATCCTCAGAGAGAGCCACATGTGAGGATCCCTCTCCCAGGACGGACAGAAGTGCAATGGATGTCAAGTGTAAAGGAGAACATCAAGATAAAGGTTTTAGCAGCATTGATTAGGGTAAACATTTTGAAGTATAACTGAAGGTCAGTGAATTGGTGGATTAATGTCATTAATGGTCAAGTGTCTGAGGAGAAATACTATGTATCGAGCAGTCCTGCTGCAATCATAGTCCATGGTCAGCAGCCAGCAAGATCATGATCCACCATCAAGATCGGATGCCACTATAGTCCACAGTTATTGTCCACTGCCGCCATTAGGATCCATCATCAGCTGCCACCTCGGTCGTGGTCCACTACCAGTATCTGATGGCAACACGATAAAGGATCTGCCTTTGTTATCACGATCAGCCAGCACGATGCAGAATCCGCCATACTGGATCCACCATTACGACCTCTGATACGTGATCCACAGATCCTAATCCATGATGTGGCCACAGCCGCGGCCCTGGATCTGCGGACGATAAGGCAAAGGGACTCCGGGGAAGAAGTCAAGTCAGTAACATGTATTGATGGGATATGAATTACTTTGATGTGATAAAGATTGAGAAGAGGAAGGAGAAGCTGGAAAGAGAAGCTCCGTGTGTCATGTGTCCCCCGACCTTCTAAACCTATAGCAGCCTAACTAAGAGCAGGTCTAGGACAAGCCTGGACCAGCTCTAACTATAAGCTTTATCAAAAAGGAAGGTTTTAAGGTTCTTATCTCACTGATGTTTGTTCAAGTGTTTCTGATCAGTTTGGTTTGAATCAGTTATTTGATGATATAAAACATGATTGACAGCGTACGTATCTGAGTATTTTAGTTTCCTTTTTGTACGAGAGGAAATTGAAATGTGTTGTCATCCATCTTTTTTTACAGCAGACAGAACTGAAGATGGTCAGAAATAGAAAGTAAACGTGTCATCATTCACAGCGACTGAGCGACATCAGTGACGACAAATATTTAACTGAAAATATATTAATTGATTTTAAAAAGGAATAAACTTTCAAATGAGTAGCTGTAGACGAATATAACATGATGTTATGGTATTGATGCAGACATGTCGAACTAGGTTTGAAGTGCAAGCACAAGTATAAGTAGAGTTGTACTGAAAACATCTGTGTTACAGACATATTGGAAAGTTTATTTTAATCTTGCACAATGTCAGGATTCATCTTAGTCAAACTTTAATCAATAAAGTAATTCTATGTTTATGCAAGAAAAATCTATTTAGAATTTTGGGACTCAGATGTTTTCATTATGAAAAATCTGTCGGGCTTTTCTCTGGATCCTGGAATATCAGTGTGACTGCAGATGAAGCTTCGGCACACGATCACCTGCTGATTTCTTCTGATGTGTCGAGACGATCGTCTTGACCTTTAAGACACGAAACCAGGGGTCGTTTACCAAGCGCCTGATCACCGTGAGGACAAATCCCTCGTCTGTCCTCATCCTTCCTTCAATCAATATTGATGATGAAAGAGAGAGAGGTTCAGGTGTAACAGCTCTGAAATAAACCTGGCGGCACCAATGACTCTAACACACCTGTGAAGCTCAGGTTCCCCACATTCACGAAGAAGAATACGTTTCAAATCACGTTTCATATTCTTTCATGTTCAGTGTGACAGAGAATAATCAGCCTCCTGTAAACTGAGGAAGTGATAATTGATTTTTCTCGTTTATTCGTCTGATGTCTTTTTTACTAATGATAACTTGTTCTCATGTCTGGTTGTTCGCAGCTTCGGCTCTGAAATAAAGTCGGGACGTACGACCACAAACAGGGGGAGCACTTGAAACTATGAAACAAGTCATTTCCTGTGACCAGTAGGTGGCGCTATGACTGATTGTATAATGTCACGTATCTCAGGCAGATCTGAATCGTATAGAATTTTTTATATATCTGTACATGGAACATTTGAGGACCAGCTTTTGTAAAATGTGCAGTGGGGGTTATGAGGGCCGTGGTCATTAAGTTAATCCATGCCCACATTCAAACCCCATTTATCTGGGAGAAATTTATACAAAATAATAATTCCTTAAATCAGGTTCCTCACATCAGTCGACTGTGGCTCTACAATTTCTTGAAAATGTAAAAAATGAACTAATAAAATGAATAAATGAATCTGGCTCATCTGTGAGCTGGAGCAACAGCATTAGATCAGTCGCTGTGAATATTCACCATTTTTAAAGAAGTTCAATTCATCATGTATAAATGTGCTGAAATGATTAAATTATTTCAGCACATATATATGAGAATAAGTAAATGGTGTTGTATTTATAAAGCTCTTTTCTAGTCTTGATGACTCAAAGCTCTTTACAGTTTTACATTGACCCATTCATACACACATTCATACAGTGCATCTATTAGCAGCACTTTGTTGTTCTATGAGGGGCAATTGGGGGTTCAGCATCTTGCCCAAGGACACTTCACCAGATGGGGAAGACTGGGGATTGAACTGCCGACCTTCAGGTTGGAAGAGAACCGCTCTACCCCTCAGCCACAGCCGCCCTGAGTAAGTAGCAATAAGTATCCGAATCACATTAGCAATGATGAACAGTTGTGAGCTGAATTCATCAATATATATATACTTATACTTACATACATATGCTTAAGTGAAATGTAGCATCAAAAACTAGATTAATAATAGAAGCAGCACCTTGTTTTTAGGTTTCTGCAGAAAATGGCAAAGTAAAGAATAAATATTTTTTGATTCAAGATATTTAGACAAAGAGCGGATGAAACCACACTTTTAAAAAGATGCAACAGAAGAATTATGAAAAATTATAGGAAACCATTGTATCACAGTCATTAAAAAGAATATAGATATTTGCTGTGGCTGTGATCAGGAGAAGTTTGATGTAACATTACAAATATCTGCACTTTGTAAACAGCTGGAGGTAAAATGAAGTTTACAGAGGGAGAGTTTCACTATTTCAGTTTTTATCTTCAGCTGAAAACTTTAAAGAATCACCTGTTAGTTAAATCTGTGAATTATTTAAATTAAATGTTCTGATTCTCAGGCAGATGAAAACTTTGGTTGTGTACATTAATACTTTAGTACAAGCTCGTTCTCTCTGAGTATCACAGGACCGAAGATGAGCAGAGAAACAGAGCATTTAAAGAACAGATAAGAGAGCAGGTTCCTTTCAGCAGGATGATATGAATGATAAAGTTGATAGAATATCCAGCGGAGGAGGTGAATTAAATTGTACCTGCTGAATCATAAACAGAGATATAAAAAAACATAATAAATGCCATGCCTGAATACATATGAGGAAGCAGACTTCAAACTCTAGATTTCCCCCAGACTTCCTCTCATCAGACATAATAAATGAAAATTGATTTTGTGTGCAGGCTGATGGAACCTAATCAGGTTTGCTGATGGTGAATTCAAGTGCAGGTATAAAAACTAGAATCCGGTTCAGGAAGGTTTTCTGAGGCTGAAGAAAAAGAAAAGTAGAGAAAGTCCCTGTGTCACTGATCACTTTGGTTTTATTGTGTATGACTAAAGTCGTATGTCTTGAAAATTATATTAAATTAACATTAAGGAAAATAACACATGTTTTGGACTAAAGGGACATTGAACTGTGACTTTCCACAGGAAACATGGTTTTCACTTTGAGAGCAAAACAAACACGATTCATGTTATACATGAATACAACTGTATTTGGGACTGACCAACAAGTACTCTATTTGAATACTGAGTTTTCAAAAGGTACTATGGTTGAACCCTCGAAAACTCACGAGGAATACAATGATCATATATGTTCATATGTCAATCATCAATCATCAAGCAATCAATCACATTGTATTGTCTCATTGGGCTTTAACAAGGTGTGACATCCTCTATGTATATATGTGATATATATTTGATATATATCATATATATTATATATGATATATATCAAAAGTATCCAAAAATTCACACACATACACACACACAAATTTAACATAAGCTACAACAATGTAGGTAAATTAAAAGTTTAAAATGACAAAGTTCACTCATTGGTGTGTGTAAAGCTGAAGTAACGACTGGGCCACACCAGCCGTGGCTCGGCCGTGGCTCGGCCGTGGCTCGGCCGTGGCTCGGCCGTGGCTCGGCCGTGGTTTTGCCGTGGCTCGGCCGTGGCTCGGCCGTGGCTCTGCCGTGGTTTTGCCGTGGTTTTGCCTTGATTCAGCCGTGAGTACTTTTATTTATTATAAATAAATATTTATGTTGGTGACATAATGGACGGATGAACATTGTGCTGAAAGATCGTGTTCTCTGTCTGTTCTGCAGAACGTGGAGAGAAATCACAAGACCTTGAATCTTTAGAAGAGCAGCGCGACTTCAGCGGCTGAACCGCAGCCGGTGTTCAGCTCTCATCTTGTGCAGAAATGAAAACCATACCTTTCCACAGTCAGTGTGGCATGGGCACAAGAGCAACCAGTAAGTAATATCATCAGTAAACCAGTAGGCGGCGCTCTCTGCCATCTTGTCAATGACGTAATCTTTTTCGAGTGTCATAAGAATCTCCTTCTCTGTAGCCGTCAAGAGGAATGTTGGGGTCTGTCGAGTGAGGAAGGTTCCTGCGTGGTTCTTTTAAAGGAGGAGGACTCCGGCCACATGTGAAGACATCGGTGGGTTTGAGAGGTCAACTCATTCATGCTTCATTTATTATCTCCGGTTAAGTCGACTGTTCGAGGCTAGTACGACCATCAGGAAATGTCCTGGTGCTTAATGTGCCACTGACTGGGAACTGATCTCCAGATACGATAACAATCAATGATTTATAATATACTAAACCTGAAGTTACCTGAACTAAACCTGAATTAATGAATTAAACCTGAATTAAACCTGAATTAAACCTGAAGTTACCTGAGGGTTTAGTTCAGGTCTCAGGTCCAATAATGCCTTTAAGCCCCTCCCCCTGTGGGCCCTCATTGGCCAGTTTTAGAGGAAGTGAAGGTGAAGACAGGTGGAGAAATTCTACGTAAATAAACATTAACATGTTTTCTACACAACCTTCTTCATCAGCCGCAGTGAAGAAGAGGAGGAGAAGCTAAGGTAAGCTAAAGCTAACAAGACTCTACCTTCTGTAATAATGTCTGTTAGGATCTAGTTGCTACTCTGGACTCATATAAAAGTTAGCTTTGTAGTGGTAGTGGTGAAGAAGCTAACCAACTTTCCATTAGATTCTACTCATTGTTTCCTTTCAGTTTGGTTATAGCTCACTACCAAGCTAGCTAACTACAAGCTAGTTACAGTGGCTAGCTAAGACAGTTAGCATACATGTGCAGGCAGCTAAGAAGTTAGCTAAGGCTAGCTCACATTTGTATTTCTGTTTTAACCATCATCAGTAGACTTTGTCTGTTTGGTGGATACACTGTGTTGTTGTGTTGATGCAGTTGGTTCAGGAAATCTAATAATTGTGTGTCTGACTGTATCAGTAGGTTGTTCCTAAAGATGAAGCTGCTGTTATATATCATAAAATATATCATAATTGTTCAATTCTATCTATAATACTAATAAAGCAGTACTATTTTTGTGTTATATTCACAACAAACGCTCTTGAAACCACACAGAAAATATAAAGAGGAAAGTGAGATCAAGTTTTCTTTACAAACCAAATGACACTGTAGATTTTGTGTTGAACTAAAGTTGTTGTTTCAAGTTTCGTCAGAGTTCAGCTTCATCCTTTGTGACTCGGTGAGTTGACAGTTTGTCTGTAACACACGGATCATGTGATGACTCCTTCATCCTGGGACTTTCTGTCTCGCTTGGGGTTAGGGTTAGGGTTAGTCTACGAGTTTACTCCATTGCTCAAGGTATTTGTCTTCTAACTCTTCCTTGGTTCGCTCCGACTCACAACATTTCTTCAGTGTTTCGAGTTATATTCAGGTTGGTGTGATGGTGGCTGTTGTGCGATCCATTGTTGTGTTGCTCTGAAATGTTTTGGGCCCAGTTCAGCTCTGTTCTCAGCTTTGTGTCGCAGACTACTTGAAGTTAGTTTTACACTGTTCCTGCGTCCCTCTCTGTTCAGGGTCCAAACTCTGAGCCTTGGTCTGTCTTGGTCTTTTCAGCTCAGATTTGTCTGAATAGAAACAGAACAAGCTGATGGTTGTTTGGTACCAGAACGTGTGAAGGTTGTTGTCCTCTGTGGATTTCCGTCGTCTACCTCCAGAGTTCGTGCTGTTTGCCGACTCAGAGATCGAGGGCTCAGTCATCACCTGTTCTTAAGAAGACATTTCAGGACTAGATGTGACAGATCTAACCTCTGGTTTGTTGGACTCACCCTCATCCTGGCTCGAAATCATCAGCCGCTCACCGTCTCTACCTCGACAGCTTCTGCTGTCTCCACCCGTCACCACCCGAGTGGCTTCTGCTGTCTCCACCCGTCACCACCCGAGTGGCTTCTGCTGTCTCCACCCGTCACCACCCGAGTGGCTTCTGGTGTCTCCACCCGTCACCACCCGAGTGGCTTCTGCTGTCTCCACCCGTCACCACCCGAGTGGCTTCTGCTGTCTCCACCCGTCACCACCCGAGTGGCTTCTGCTGTCTCCATCCGTCACCACCCGAGTGGCTTCTGGTGTCTCCACCTGTCACCACCCGTCTCTACCTCGACAGCTTCTGCTGTCTCCACCCGTCACCACCCGAGTGGCTTCTGCTGTCTCCACCCGTCACCACCCGAGTGGCTTCTGCTGTCTCCACCCGTCACCACCCGAGTGGCTTCTGCTGTCTCCACCCGTCACCACCCGAGTGGCTTCTGCTGTCTCCATCCGTCACCACCCGAGTGGCTTCTGGTGTCTCCACCCGTCACCACCCGAGTGGCTTCTGCTGTCTCCACCCATCACCACCCGAGTGGCTTCTGCTGTCTCCACCCGTCACCACCCGAGTGGCTTCTGGTGTCTCCACCTGTCACCACCCGTCTCTACCTCGACAGCTTCTGCTGTCTCCACCCGTCACCACCCGAGTGGCTTCTGCTGTCTCCACCCGTCACCACCCGAGTGGCTTCTGCTGTCTCCACCCGTCACCACCCGAGTGGCTTCTGCTGTCTCCACCCGTCACCACCCGAGTGGCTTCTGCTGTCTCCACCCGTCACCACCCGAGTGGCTTCTGCTGTCTCCACCCGTCACCACCCGAGTGGCTTCTGCTGTCTCCACCCGTCACCACCCGAGTGGCTTCTGCTGTCTCCATCCGTCACCACCCGAGTGGCTTCTGCTGTCTCCACCCGTCACCACCCGAGTGGCTTCTGCTGTCTCCACCCGTCACCACCCGAGTGGCTTCTGCTGTCTCCATCCGTCACCACCCGAGTGGCTTCTGCTGTCTCCATCCGTCACCACCCGAGTGGCTTCTGCTGTCTCCATCCGTCACCACCCGAGTGGCTTCTGCTGTCTCCACCCGTCACCACCCGAGTGGCTTCTGCTGTCTCCACCCGTCACCACCCGAGTGGCTTCTGCTGTCTCCATCCGTCACCACCCGAGTGGCTTCTGCTGTCTCCACCCGTCACCACCCGAGTTGCTTCTGCTGTCTCCACCCGTCACCACCCGAGTGGCTTCTGCTGTCTCCATCCGTCACCACCCGAGTGGCTTCTGCTGTCTCCACCCGTCACCACCCGAGTGGCTTCTGCTGTCTCCATCCGTCACCACCCGAGTGGCTTCTGCTGTCTCCACCCGTCACCACCCGAGTGGCTTCTGCTGTCTCCATCCGTCACCACCCGAGTGGCTTCTGGTGTCTCCACCCGTCACCACCCGAGTGGCTTCTGCTGTCTCCATCCGTCACCACCCGAGTGGCTTCTGGTGTCTCCACCCGTCACCACCCGAGTGGCTTCTGCTGTCTCCACCCGTCACCACCCGAGTGGCTTCTGCTGTCTCCATCCGTCACCACCCGAGTGGCTTCTGGTGTCTCCACCCGTCACCACCCGAGTGGCTTCTGCTGTCTCCATCCGTCACCACCCGAGTGGCTTCTGCTGTCTCCACCTGTCTCCACCTGTCTCCACCCGTCACCACCCGAGTGGCTTCTGCTGTCTCCACCCGTCACCACCCGAGTGGCTTCTGCTGTCGAAACAGACCAATAATTCCAATTATTCTGCATCCTTTGCAGTAACATTGCTCAGAGCAGCAGTCATAATATAATTTTTGAATTAATATGTACCCGCTAATGGTCCTCCCCCTGAAGCAGGACGACTTGTGACTCCGGCTGTTTGGCCAATACAGTCAGCAGTAAAATGAACTCTGTCTTTCTACACGGGCACTTTGGGCAACAGATACGATAGATTAACTATGAAAATATCTGTTACATGAATGGAAATAATAAATCATGAGCTATTTTTCAGTGCCTTCTGACAACAGCGAAAGCAAACCACAGGCTAAGCGAGATGTAGCTCAGAGCCCCTCAATTAACTGAAATAGGCCGTGTGCATTTAATAACATATTTAAAGAGACACATTTCCTCCCTCAGCTATTGAGCACAGGTCTCACTTAACTTCACACTGATTTTTAATGCCATAACGTTAAAGCTGCCGCCACTTGCCCCATTGTTCCCTGGAGCGAGAGGAAGCTGCAGTAAAAACATGTTGGAGGAGAGACAGTTGGTTTGCATGAGTCAGTGTTGGAGCAGAATGACTAAGTAATATTGACGGTATTAAAGTGATGAGAAGAAGCAGCAGTGGGAGCAAAAGAAGAATCTGTGATTTGTTCAGACTGTGGCCAGTAAGATCAAAATCTGACTCGTCCACTGTTTGTTCAGTTTGCGTTTAGTCATCGAGGAGCCTGCAGCTTCTTGGAGATGTGATTGGAGTGTTTGCATTTAATTTGAACATTGGAGGTAACATCATTTTCACATTTTCCTCTTGTATTAAGAGAGCCAACATGAAGAATGAAGGTTTAAGTAGGTTTTGAGCTGTGACTGAAACAATATGACTGCACTGTGTCTATCAATGTTCAGTGTTTAATGGATGCCTTCATCTCATGCTGAAAATGTATCAGACTTCTCAGCCATGATTTCATCTGTACTTTTCTGTCTCTTTTGTTTTTTTCACTGAAAAACCGAGCACACGACGTGGCTGGGTTGAGCCAAACTTAATTTAATGAGGCTGTGACCAACACATTTGGGGGCTTGTCTCAAAAGTAGGTGCTGTTGTTGGTATGTCCGTGTTTGGTGATGTAGTTTACTGTTATGTGCCATACCTTTCTGGGCTGCAGTTGGAGCTGTGTTAGTGTGCTGCCTGTTGTGTGGAGGTGTGTCTTCAGGTTACTATGCGTTTTACTTTGTTCTCACTTTGTGGTTATCATAGTTTTGTGTGTTCTTGATTTTGTCTTAGGGTGGATACTGGACCTGAGTCTGATTGCACTGTTAGCCCGACAGTACCGTGTGTCTGGTTTTAGCCAGAACACGCTTTGGTGCTGAGGGCCGACGCCGGTGTGGAGGAGCTGTAAACAACAACACTGATCTTTCCACAGCAGAGTTTATACGTCATGTCCGGCCTCCTGCTGCTCTACAGGCTCCGCCCCTCACCTGGATGTTCCCCACATGTTCCTGTTGGTGTGAACGAGTCGGACCCAACAACCTGCTGCTTCACAGGACAAACACTAACTACACAACATGTCCAGACAACATTTTGAAATCCAATTGTGACTCAAACTGATTGGGCAGCCATGGTGATGTCATCCTGCATCATCAGTGTGATATGGACCCGTGTGGGTTAAATAAACGTTGACTGACAGCAGGTCAGTCTGCTCTTTATTGATCCTGTCTGGAAGAGACAGTGTGGAAATGTTCCCCCAGGTAATGAACCTCAGAGCTGTTATAGATTTACATGGGACACTGAGAAGACGTAGAATTGACTTTGATCTTTAATGTTAGATTCGCTCTTGTCCTGCACTTTGAGGTGTTAGGGTTAGGCCTTCGACTGTGATGACCAGCCAATAACATACAAGTTCTCTAACTCAGTGTTTCACACAGTTGCTTCCTTGTAGAGCTGTGTGCAGTGAGCTTTGTCCTGCTGACGCTCTTTTTCTCTCTTACATAAACACATGGAGTCGTCTGTCACAGTCAGACTGACCCTCGGCAGCACTCGGAGAAAGTGGGCCGACAGAGTGCCAGAAAAGTTTTAACTGTCCTCGACAGAGGGGCAGAAAGAGGCAGAACACCTGCCCTCTCTCTGTCTTCCAGATGAATTCAGATCAAGTCTTGTGGTTGACCATGTAAAGCTCGGCAGCCTAAACAAACTGCAGCAGATAGAGACTCAACACAGTGAGTGGATTAAACCTGGTTGGATGTGACAGAACCCTCACAGTCAGTGTGTGGAAGAAGAAAACTGTGTGGTGGTTGTTGATTGGCTCAGCAGATAAGTTTGTGTTTTCTGTTGTCCTACTCTAGAAGCCTGGATCTTGAGGATAGTAACGTAGATGTTGATAAAAATACCTGACCGCTGTTCAGTGCGTTCACATCATTATATGCTTTAGTGTCAGGTTGACAGGGCGATATGTGGGAGCAGGGAAGTTGGAACCCACAACGAGGAAGAAGAGAAAGGAAAAGACCATAAACACAATTATAATAACAACACAGACAGATTCATGAAGAAATAATAGGAGCATTTATCAATTTACATTGTCACCCAATAGTCTTAAATATATACACAGTTGTTTCATGTAATCTGACCTCAGATCTGTCATTTCAACATGCAACGGTCGCTTTTTTTAATCACTTCATTATTTTGAAGCCCCAGTAATAAACGACTCTTTAAATAATGTAGACCTTCCTCTGCCTGGTTGTGATCACTGATGTGTCCTATGAGGCTGTGATGTGTTTTCGGTTGAAGCGCTTGTGTGAGATGTCACCATCTGATAGAACTATCAACAAGTTTCCTCTGGACTCATCTACAACTCCTGACTATACTGCAGCCAGTCACCAGGGGGCGATATACATGATTTGGCTTCACCCATCTGATTGACTCTGACATTGATTTGGATCCTAAGGTTTATATTTTAAAGACAATGAAGACATTTATTTGTATTCTATGTGGATGTTTCTGTTTATCATCTACTCGACACACTGTGTTGTGTGTGTGTGGAAAAAGTGAAGGAGAGTTTAGTTTTTTCTCATGAATACAGAAGACACAGCCACATGAACTCAAGTGTTCTGGGGGAAAAGGCATAAATCTGTCTACTTTCCCGCTGGAAGACCCAATTACTTGACTTAACTGAGCGATGACTCCGATCTGAGTCCTCTCAGCTAGTTGACCTTCAGGCCGTGCCTTCAGTCTGCTTTTCAAAGAGTTCCACGTTCCCAGGGGCCTCGCTTTACAGCAATATATTGACTCACAAGAGCCTTGGGAAGTCCCATTTGGTGCTCACACAGCGGGCGGTCAGATGATTTGCAAGGAGTCAATAAACTATGACCAAGGCTGGTTCTGAAGAGCAGGATGGGTTAGCATGTGGAAATAAAACTGACTTGTACTTGTACTAGACCTCAGAGAAATACAGTCACTCACTCAGTTCAGACATTGATGATTCCTGAGTGAAGATCATATCCCAGTCTAACAGTAAAGTTTTGTGAGGAGAAGCCTGTCCTGTGTCGTTATCCATCTTCTAGTCTCGTCCGGAGGCCTCAGCTTCATTTAAAGAAAATCTAAGTAAATATTAAATGACAGATGCTTTCTATAAAAACAGGCTGAGATGTAATGATTGACAGCTGAGACTCACTCCTGATTGGTCGAAAGTGTTAGCCTTGATACCACGGCTGCACCAGGTAAACTGTAGCTTCACTTTGGAAAAGTGGGCGGAATTGGAGATGTGTCATCAATTACAGTCATTGGTCACAATTCAAGTTCACTTTGACCTCAACACATTTTTGGCCAAATCATATACTTATAATGACCAAATACACAAATGTTAGCATTATGCAACCTCGCTAACCTTGAGACGACAGACAAACACATGCAGCACATCAACAGGACCCCAGTTTGTATGAAGACCATGTCCACGTGTCATTATGTGGGTCACGCTCTATTGAGCTAAAGCAGGATGAAGCCGATGTGAGTGCTTTGATATTTTTTACTGCAGCCTTTCACATCCCTGCAGGGCCGGGATAGCTCCATTGTATTTCATGCTTTCAAAGTATATCCATTTTATATTGAGCCGTCTGTACCCTAAGAGATACTTCAGCCAGCAAAATGAGTTCTAACTGTTCTTTGAAGAACCATTAGCACTTTAAAGAGCTAACGGTTATTATTCTATCAGCAGTTATAACTGACTAATCCATTATGAATTTGAACCTTTGAATTTAATTGTCAAATCAGCCATTTGCAGCAGATAGAATATGTATCCTGGGGACCTTCAGCAAAACCTTGAGTTTAATAAACACAGTATATGACTTTTTTGTGTGCAACTTCAAACGCTGCCGAGTTGTATTCAATGTGAAGGGCTTGTTTTGTGTTCAAAGAATGAAATAAAACCAAGTCTACCTGCAGAAGCCTCTTTTTAAAGCTGCTTTCATGTGGATCTCGGCCATTGTGTGGTTGTTAGGAGTCACAGAGACGTCTCCCAGCGGTAATGATTTTTCAGCAACAGAGGAAGGATTTACTGGATCATTCACCCAATGAAAACAGCCATCAGAAAGCAGCAGGCTGATCTCCTCTTGTTGTGGCATTAAGTCTGACCTGCACTGCCTGGCCTCTGCCTTTCAATGTCCCCCTGTCCATTTTAACCACAGAGTCCCTTTATGTGTTTATGACTCAATGCCAGCAACGCCTGTCTCATTCTCCATATCTCAAGAACACCTTGAGGCAATTTCTTCAAATCGGTACAAATGTTCACTTGGAATCATGGATTAGAATTTGGTGGTCAAGGTCATTGTGACATCACAAAACGTGTTTTTGGTCTTGTGAAAACATCTCGTTCTGGATATTTATGATTCATTTAATTCTCTTTTCTAAATGTTCAACTTTTCAGCATTTCTTTGTCTTATTTAAAGGAATTGGGATCATGTTCAACCTTCAGCTTTTTGAAATGGGTCTGCTGTTTAGAAACATCATTGAAGCTTTTAATTATCACTTTCAGATAGTAAACTTGTCTGCAGATTTTTGATATGTAGTTTTTGATTAGTTTGAATGTTTCTTTATTTGGTTGAGACGGTTGGTGACATCACATGGTCGATCCTATCAATATTATTGTCATTTTTATCTACGTTGAAAATCCAAACACCTGATCTTTTGAATCAAAGCTCATATGCCTGAGCTTTATAAGCCGCCTTCTGTTTAAACAGGACCAGGTCATCCCTCCTCTGTCCAAAATTCATTGTGATATTTTCTAATAATTGTATAAATTGATGCACACAGTCAACAGCAGTACTCAATATGAGAGAAAGATTGACTACATTATCATTGATGTATAGATTTCTTTCCTTTTTTTTTTTATTGAAAGAATTTGTGGTAGGAAACTGAACAGTAACATGTTGTCAGAAAGAGGGCGGAGCTAACCACTGTATTATCATGGTCATCCAAGGGAGGTTGAATCATTTTACTTCTCATCTGAAAAGCTTCTTCCAACTTCTTGTATAACTGAGAATCTTCACAAACATATTCTCAAAGTGAAAACACATTCTACTTCTTTCCCCCACTACATTACATTACTAAATGAAATGTAATTCTAATTAAGGACACACAGCCCCTGTGTTACTCCCTCGCTCAATCTGTCCCTTTTCGCACCTCTTCTTTACAATGTCTTCATGGACATTGTCCTCCTAATGTTGTCTCTCCAGTGTCTGAGTCTCTGAGTTCCTCCGTGAGGCAGCGCAGACGCTGCCTCTTAAGCGTGAGGACCAATCAGCTAACAGCTCTCACCTGCGCTGATTGATCCTCGGTGGTGCAGGTGAGGGGGCTCTCCCAGCCCCCTCACCTTGGTTTGATGTGTTCTGGACTCAGAGTCCGTGCAGCAGGGATCCTGGAGTGGACGGGGACGAACCCTAACCCATCGACCAAAGAAAACTATTCAAATTAAAACACAAAATCCCAAATCTTGAATGAAAGGAGCAGAAAGAACAATTCAATAAGAAAAATAAATAGTTGCAGGCCAACACAGCCCCTCACATCCGTCTATTAGCTCCCAAGTTACAAATCATTTTATACCAGCTCACAAAATGATTTACCTGTCAAAACAAAACAATCCTTAATTCACACATTTCATTGCATTTCCTCAACACAGAGGCTTCAACTCAGTTTACGCTCCTGACACCTGTGTTATAAGGTCAGGTCAGAAACGGTGCAGGGTCAGACTGTTTAAATAAAAAGGGTAACCCTAACCCTAACCCTAAAGAAATGAGTGTGTGTGTGCAGAATCTCCAGGTGAACCAGGGAGAGGTGATGGCACAGCTGAGACTAGCTGGATTCAAACTGCAGCAGCAGAGCTGCAGAGACACATGACCCACTGGACAGAGCTGAGCCGAGGAGCTAGAAACTGCTGGACCTTTAAGTTAAGAGTTTTGTGAATTTAGGCGTGGACATGTGGCAGAGTGTGTTCACCTCAATGTCATGTGTCCCTCAGATTAAAAACCTGCGTCTACTGTAGAGTCATGTGACGCGGGAGTGGCCGATGATTATATCCATTCACATTGCAGACAGAAGCCAGATGTTAGTGGGTTTTTGGAAAAGGGGGTCAAATTACATTTCAAATTCTTTCTTTTGCTCTCTCTCTCTTGGATTAATGAGATTCTTATCTCTCTGTATTCCCCCCATCTTTCCATCTGTTCTCTGATACGTTTTACCTCACGTCGTTTCACGGTAAGAAGATGTTGCAGCTGACACTGGTGACAGGAGAAGGTAATACGGGTGAAGCATCGTCCCTCCATCCTGCCTCCTCGCTCCGTCGGCCTCCTCTCTCTCCTCCTGCTCTCCGATAAGACTGCTCCCTCGAGTACGAAGCCAAGTAGTCTCTTCGATTACGAGTCCAGGACCTGACATATAGCATCACTTTACCTTCAGTCCTGGTAACCTTTATCTCTCCCTCAGGTGACTGTCAACCCCTCGCCTGCCTCCATCCATTACAAACACGTTTCTCAGGAATTGCACCAGTTTCTCCCTTTGTCTCCTTTTCTTCTTCTTACTCTCTGACAACATCTTATCGCTTCTTTCTTGTGTAATTTTCTCTTCTTTCTGGTTATTTTGTACCAGTTTGAAGAGAATAAACCAAACTTCAGGAGCAGGAGAGTGTTATTAAACGACTTGGTTAATCACGTAGATCATGGAAAGCAAAACAAGTGGTTAGGAGTCTGACCCCACTCGCTCTCTTCCTCTCGCTCAACGTCGTGATGTCAGCCATTGTTGAGATCAGCCCACCCTAGTTTAGAACTTTCCAGAAAAACAGTAAATCTCATTCAGTGTTCTTCATAGTGTTTTCTGCATCTTGTTCTACTTCACCAGTCGGTTCTGTGATGGTTCTTAAAGACTAACTGACCTTTAGCATTTTAACTTTTTCTTTACAGATTCTCATCCTGAATGAGGTTTCCGCTTCTCATTTCACGAATCAATCAATCAAATTTGATCTGTATAGCCCATATTCACATATTCCTCGGTCCTGCCTCGTCGTCCTCGGTCCTGCCTCGTCGTCCTCGGTCCTGCCTCGTCGTCCTCGGTCCTGCCTCGTCGTCCTCGGTCCTGCCTCGTCGTCCTCGGTCCTGCCCTGCCTGGGGGGTAAGAGCAACGATGTAGCTGGCACCTCGTTACACATCTCTCTTACTCTGCACAGACACACGATCCCAGTTGGAGAAGTCATCGCAATTTATTGAGGCCTGAAATTAATTTCATACGTCTTAACAAGAGAATCCAGCGAGGCATAGAGAGAGAGAGAGAGAGAGGCAGAGAGAGGGAGAGAGAGAGAGAGAGAGAGAGAGAGAGAGAGAGAGAGAGAGAGAGAGAGAGAGAGAGAGAGAGAGAGAGAGAGAGAGAGAGAGAGAGAGAGAGGGGGGGGGGGGGGGGGGGGGAGAGAGAGAGAGAGAGAGGGAGAGAGGGAGAGAGAGAGAGAGGCAGAGAGAGAGAGAGAGAGAGAGAGGGGGGGGGGAGGGAGAGAGAGAGAGAGAGAGAGGCATAGAGAGAGAGAGCGATGAGAGAGCAGAGCTGAGAGAAACTGGAGGCAAAGAATTCACTGACATGCACACACGGGTAAATATTCATAATAATCATGATGATGATACTGAAACAAAATCCTGTGAGTGTAACTGCAAACAGAACCAAACTTTGTGGAGGCAACAGACTGACGTCAGTAGAGATCAACACGGTTCGATTTGACAACATGGAAGTTGATAGAGGTTTAAAACATTAATCATGTGAAGGCCATGTCATCTCCATGTTTCTCCTCTCAAACTTCTACTGTCTCGAAAACACCATTCTATTATGATGAAGGTTGAATGCTCTAGTTACTGAAGCTGCTCATACACTGCAGTTTAGAAATGTTGTCAAATTCAAACGTCTGTGAAGGAAAACCAGAGCTCATGAATATGTGTGTTAGGGCGTCACACTGTTTGTTCTGATGGTCAAGCCCCGACCTGCCTGCTCCCGACTCAGCCCCCAGGACCCGTCTGACTCGTCAAAGAAGAAGGAGTTTGTTGCTTTATTGATGCTAATAAGACAGAAACAGTCTGTATCATTCTGAGTTGACATCTCTCTATCGGGGACATTTCAAACAGGAAGGTGTATTCCATGTTCTCTGTCCTCGTGTCACCATATCCTGCTCTCACTTTGAATGTGTTCACTTTCAGAACATGAAGGCATTGAACAGCGACTGCTGAGAAAACTTCACCACACGCAGAGATGATTTAAATGAAAATCTGAAAGATCAAAACTAAATAAAAACAATAGTTGTTGACAGACGTGTGTCTCAGTTGGACTTGTATTTACTTTCAGCCTCGGTGGATGTGATGCTGTGAGAACAGCTTGTCTCCGTTTCTCTGCTGAACTTACAATCTGCATGTCAGATGTAGGAGAATTCATTTTCATGATAATTAAATCTGACGGAGGAGCTCAGCAGGATTAATGCTCTCACAGTAAAGATACAGCCTCCACTCAGGGTCATGTGGCTATTTGAGTTATTGAATCAAACACAGGATTAATATCATTAACCTGATTGTATCAAACAACAGACGTGGATATAATGTCCCTCTGTGTGTGTGTGTGTGTGTGTGTGTGTGTGTGTGTGTGTGTGTGCGTGTGCGTGTGTGTGTGTGTGTGTGTTCCTGGATTTGCTGATCATCTTGTTCCCTTGTACATGCTCACGTCATATTTCATGTTGAGAGTGAATGCACACGGCTGCTTTCTGTTTGTGTAGATGTTTTTGTTCCCTGTGCAATTGTTCATGTGTCTACAGAAAATTCATACCTGATGTTGAACAGCTATGACATCACAACATCTAGACAACAGCGTCTTTCATTATGTTTTTCTACTTCTCGCATTACGTTACCTGACTGCTAGCTAAACTGTTAGCCTCCATGTTAGCAGCCATGTTCTCATGACGTCTTCACGTTTCGCACAATGAACCACGAGCTCACGAGTTTCATTTGAAGTCCTGTACTCAACCACAGATCCTGACTGAGGAAAGATACTCCTCCACTCTGGACTGTTTCCGTAACTTCAGAAGAACAAAGCCTCAGTTTGAGCTGTTCAACTTTTGTATGTATCTCATCAACAATTGACCTGCTTCATTATTTTGAATCATAAATCGAGAAGCTCATGGAAAATGTGTAGTGAAACATTTCAGTGTCGGACTCGTACAATATTTAATCAACATGTTGTATCTTCAGCTGCTGCATGTAAAATCATTTCTCCTCTGCCTCTTCACATTGGATTTGATCTGCAGATTTTCAGCATTAACAGACTCTGAACTCCTTTTGAACGTTAGCAGCAGATAAATTACTGACCAGATCCTGATGCTAATTTTCTGTCCCTAGTGTTTTCACTGACCTGCTGATGTTTCGTCTGTTGTGACGGCCAGGGTTCGATTTACATCTGAATCCAATGAGCAGATTGCTGTGACATTTATTAAAAAGATTTATGGTGTAGCTGTAAAATATCCAACCTTAATTACCTTTCTTTGTCTTGAGAGTTTGATAATGACATCATTTCCTATTTTCATGTATATTGCTATTTGGAATTTTTCAATATTAGTATCAGCCTCCAAATTCCATATCGGCTGGGCTCTATAGGGCAACGTCTAAAAATGTTGATGTTTTTTACTATATGACGATCCTGGACTAAAATCATCCTTATTGATAAACTGCAAATATAACTCGACAAATTTTGCTCCACTAATTATTTACGGTAAGAAGCAATGTCTGTCACATGGCGACTGAATGACATGTACGATTCGTCCCTCGGCCTGAAGCGGAGCTCAAAGTCATCATTGTTAAGTGAGAGGGTTAGGGTTAGAGAGAAACTTCCCTCATCATCTCCTCAGCACTCTGATGGAGGGGGGGGGGGCTTCAGGGGGAAACAGCGCTGCAGCAGAATCCAACACAGCTGGAGTAACTAGTGACTGATTCTTCAGACGTAATAAAGCTGTGACGTCATCAAGTGACCACAAGCCCCACTTTCATATTCAACTGGGAATGACGTCATTTACACAAAGTGTTTAGACTCAATGTTCGAAACTGGAAGTCACGATGCTACCGGAACTAGCGATGCTACCGTGCACCCTGCACATGCCCTTGGGTGCACAGGATGTGTGTCTGCGTGCGAACGTGAACTCGGCTCCGAGGAGAATATCCGAGACATTTAGGCTAAAAGGGGCTTACAGACACACCACAGATAAACATGGCTGACGGTTTTCATGACATGTGAACTTTCTCAAAAGCTTACAATTGTGAAAGTTGTGTTTGTGAACATTTTCAGAAATGATGGAGGTCATAAACGTTATTTCTTTGCATTTCCTGTGTTTCCCCCACTGCTAGCTTGCTTACTTATTAGCCTCTATAGCTTCAAGATGCCGACACGTGTGTGTGTGTGTGTGTGTGTGTGTGTGTGTGTGTGTGTGTGTGTGTGTGTGTGTGTGTGTGTGTGTGTGAGAGAACAGCCTCTCTGACACAGCAGAGTTGTATTTAATGTCTCGGTGTCTACATCTTCAGTAACCTGCTTAGCGGTGTCTAATTACCTCTGTGTGTTTGTCAACTGTGGCAGGGATTTAGTTTTTTATCATTATTTAAATAGTCCTTTACAAGTGAACCAGTGGGACGTGACTTGTCGTCTGGTCCATAATCCTGAAAGAATTGTTTACCTCTGAGAATAAGGGGAGCGATTGTCTTGCCTGAGCGGTGGAGCTCATTATTGATGCTGCATTAAAGAAAACAAGGGAACGATTGTTAAAGAGAAATCAAGGGAACATGAAGCATGAGTCTGCCAGTGAAAACAAGGAGGTTTCCTCAGAGGGAGGGAGAGAAGAGAGGGAGAGAGGGAGGGAGGGAGAGAAGAGAGGGAGGGAGGGAGAGAGGGAGGGAGGGAGAGAGAGAGGGAGGGAGGGAGAGAAGAGAGGGAGGGAGGGAGAGAAGAGAGGGAGGGAGAGAGGGAGGGAGAGAGGGAGGGAGAGAAGAGAGAGAGGGAGAGAAGAGAGAGAGGGAGAGAGGGAGGGAGGGAGAGAAGAGAGGGAGAGAGGGAGGGAGGGAGAGAAGAGAGGGAGGGAGAGAAGAGAGGGAGGGAGGGAGAGAGGGAGGGAGGGAGAGAGAGAGGGAGGGAGGGAGAGAAGAGAGGGAGGGAGGGAGGGAGAGAAGAGAGGGAGGGAGGGAGAGAAGAGAGGGAGAGAGGGAGGGAGGGAGAGAAGAGAGGGAGGGAGAGAAGAGAGAGAGGGAGAGAAGAGAGAGAGGGAGAGAGGGAGGGAGGGAGAGAAGAGAGGGAGAGAGGGAGGGAGGGAGAGAAGAGAGGGAGGGAGAGAGAGAGGGAGGGAGGGAGAGAAGAGAGGGAGGGAGGGAGGGAGGGAGAGAAGAGAGGGAGGGAGGGAGAGAAGAGAGGGAGGGAGAGAGGGAGGGGGAGGGAGAGAAGAGAGGGAGGGAGAGAAGAGCGGGAGGGAGAGAAGGAGGGAGGGAGAGAAGAGAGGGAGGGAGAGAGGGAGGGAGAGAAGAGAGGGAGGGAGAGAAGGAGGGAGGGAGAGAAGAGAGGGAGGGAGAGAGGGAGGGAGAGAAGAGAGGGAGGGAGAGAGGGAGAGAAGAGAAGGAGGGAGAGAAGAGAGGGAGGGAGAGAGGGAGGGAGAGAAGAGAGGGAGGGAGAGAGGGAGGGAGAGAGAGAGAGGGAGGGAGAGAAGGAGGGAGGGAGAGAAGAGAGGGAGGGAGAGAGGGAGGGAGAGAGGGAGGGAGAGAAGAGAGGGAGGGAGAGAAGAGAAGTTTAAAGAACAACACAGAATCAGGACTGAACTCACTGTCAGGTCCTGTAATTAGATCTGGAGAAGACAAAACTAAAACTAAACTATAGCAGCGACTGATCGGAGCCGGCATTTTAACCTGGGATTAGAACTCACAACCTTAGACTCTGAGGTCATGACCTCAATGAGACTGACTCGCTCGTGATGTAACTTCACTACATTTATTTTCACAAAGTTTCATGATGAGAAACTGATGTTTAAAGATGATGTTTTTCCATTGACTGCAAAAGGTGACATGATGATAAATGTCAAAACATTTTATACCCAGTCACTGATCAAAAGAAGAAAGGAGGCGAAGGAAGGTGATGAAAGAAAGAAAGACAACAGGTTAGAGCAGAGATGTGGATGGAGGGAGAGAGGGAGGATAAGTGGATTGATGGAAGGTGTGAGAAAAGGAAGGAAGGAAGGGAGGAAAGGGCAACAGGAAGTGGGAGTGATGACAGAAGTGGAAGGGGCGCATGTGGTGTATAGCAGTAGTGCTCTAACCAGAAGGTCAGTGGTTTGATTCCCAGTTTTCCCCATCTGCAGGCCACAGTGTCCTTGGGCAAGGTGCTGAACCCGGAGTGGCCCCTCATA
The DNA here is from genome assembly GCF_009819705.1 of Hippoglossus hippoglossus. Classification (NCBI taxonomy): domain Eukaryota; kingdom Metazoa; phylum Chordata; class Actinopteri; order Pleuronectiformes; family Pleuronectidae; genus Hippoglossus; species Hippoglossus hippoglossus. The sequence continues at coordinate 124,451 of NC_047155.1, forward strand.
GATGTTGATGTCGTGTGGCCGTGCACTTCCCTGTAAATCACTGAGGCTCCAGTGGTGCGCTAACTTAGTTGAAGACTAACGTCTGGTTAAAGATGTCCATCGTTTGTTATCGATGGTGATTGGTTCTCAGGATGTGTCCAGGCTGCAGCTGTGAACCATTTCTCTTCCTGTACTGGTCCGTTACTTTCTACCCGATAAGAAGAGACGACCACCTCATCACGTACAACCTTGATGTCTTGATCGTGTCAGTGGTTATTTTTTACCATCATTCATTTCCCAGCGGTGTCCGTCTGTTAGCACCGTTGTTATATGAGAACTGATCTGTTGTCAGTTTCTCTCACAGCAGTGAAAAACCTTTATTACACGTGTTAAATCTCTCAGAACTGTACAAACATGTATGATCACATGCGCGTGATGAATCCTAAACCACTGAGCTTAGAGCAGATCTCTGTGCAGCGGTGGTCTGATTCCCACAGTTCACCTGGTGTCGTGCAGACTGAGCCTGAGGCTGCGTTACACGGATCCTCTGCTTTCCTGCTTATCTGGTCCCAGAGCAGCTGCTCGGCTGTGAGCTGCCCCCTATCTGTGAGCTGGGTAACACACGAGATAAGATAGCACCCAGGGGAGAGTCCTCATCGGCTATCACTGTGTGTGTGTCTGTGTGTGTGAGTGTGCTGTCTAATGTGTCTGTCTGTCTGTCTGATGTGTGTGTGTGTCTATATGTGTCTGTGTGATGTTTGTGATGTGTGTGTGTCTGTCTGTCTGTCTAATGTGTGTGTGTGTGTGTCTGTGTGATATGTCTGTTTGTGATGTGTGTGTGTGTGTGTGCGTGTGTCTGTGTGAAGTGTTTGTCTGTTTGTTGTGTGTGCACTGTCTAGTGTGGTGTGTGTGTGTATGTGTGTGTGTGTGTGTGTGTGTGCGTGTGTCTGTGTGAAGTGTTTGTCTGTTTGTTGTGTGTGCACTGTCTAGTGTGGTGTGTGTGTGTGTGTGTGTGTGTGTGTCTGTGTGAAGTGTTTGTCTGTTTGTTGTGTGTGCACTGTCTAGTGTGTGTGTGTGTGTATGTGTGTGTGTGTTTGTTTGTTTGTTTGTTTGTTTGTTTGTTTGTTTGTTTGTTGGTTGTGTGCCTGTGTGCACTGTCTAATGTGTGTGTGATATGTCTGTGTCTGTGTGTTGTGTGTTTGTATGTGTGTGTTGTGTGCGTGTCGGTGTATTGTGTCTGTGGGTCTTTGTGATGTGTGTGTGTCTGTGTTGTGAGTGTTGTGTCTCCCCAGCAGCTGATCTGCTTGTTTCTCTGAGTCGTTCACACAGATACAGTTTGGACAGTTGTCAGTAACATTGGTTTATTACCCATGATGCAGTGCTGGAGCCCTTTAATGTGTTATCACTCTATTGTTGTGTTATATTTGAACACAAGAGCAATCTGCTGCTTCACTGTGGACACACACAGTTTCACACATGAACTAAAGACAGGTTCCTGAAACGTTCTGGAGGTTCTGTATGTGAGAACCCCGGCTGAAACATGTCTGTATACTTTCTATTGAAGTATAAATAAGTGTATGTGAGGTCGTGTTAAATAAAGATGAAGATCTTTTCATCTGGCGCCACCAACAGGTGCTAAGATTTTAAAATTCCTTAACGTTAGCATTTTAGCTGAGCAGTTTTCATACCTAAACCAAGCCAAAACAAACACTGAGAACGTTCTGATGAGCTCTGTCCTCTCAACCTGTTGCCTGCAGTAGATCATTTACTTTATTGACCCGTCAGAAAGAATCACAAATCACAGCAACTCTATAAGAGCTTTAACGTCACTGGAGCTTCGGTGTGATCATTTAAATCCTGAGAACTCATTCATAGTTTATTTTTTCCAAATGAATTTCACGTCTAAAAGTCCAGAAGTGGCTAAGAATGCGGACGGTGGATTTCTGACGGTCCCTGAATGCACCTCGTCGGATGATATCTGCAGACATTCAGGCTTAAGGACCTTGTTTAGAGTCGAATATGAAAGTCGGGGCTCGTGGACACTTGATGACACCACAGGAGCAGATATGGAGGCAGGTTATGTTTTTAGCTGTTGTTTTTTTACCTTTGAACATAAGCCCCTAATATCTTCAGTTGTATTGGATTTTGCTGCAACGCCCATCGGCATGGGGTGAGTAGATAATGAGCGAGTTATCATTTTTGGGTGAACTGTTCCTTTAAACATTACAAACACATATCAAAACAAGGGGCTTGTGTGTAGACATGACATTCAAACACACAGGAAGCACAAGAAGAGGTGGAGATCAATCTTTAAATCGGACTTATCTATCAACCCTCCACCTGAAGGTAAAGTCTGAGATCACAGAAACCAGTTCATCCAGTTCCATCGTCCGCCTGCCCTCACTCTGAATCATGATAGTCTGTGATTTCAACATTCATGTAGATGTTGCTAACGACAACAGCATTTAACTCATTAACAGACTGAACATGTGAACAAACTCATGTTTAAATCACACTCTTGATCTTGTTCTGGCAGAGACATTGAAAACCTAATAATATTTCAACAGAACCTTCTTCTCCGACCCTTTTTTATTTACATTTGAATTTACAATTATTGACTTTACTGACTTTGAAATTTAAAGAACTGATCCTCCTACACTTACCTCACAGCCATGTGGCAGTACAATACAGGAAAGTTATCACAGCTTCACTCCCACACTAGTTGATAACTTTGTTAATAGAACAGCAGCCTCATTAAAAACAACCATAACAACAATAGTCTGATAAATTACCAGAAAGCCAGAAGCTCCTATTATTCATTATTAATAGAAGAAACTAAGAAGAAGCCCAGGTTCCTCTTCAGCTCTGCAGCTGACAGTCACAGCTCCACTGATCCATCTTTTCCTCTGAGGAGCAATGATTTCATGAACTTCTTCACAACTAAATTAGATCATTTATATTATGACTTAGTGCTGAACAAATACAATCAAATTCAATTCAATACAGGTTGGATATTGCACTTATCCCACTAGATGTATATATTGATATCTATACGTAAGCCATGTATACATATTAGGGCTGTCAAATGATTTTAATCAGATTAATCACAGGGAGCTGTGACCTTCATCCTAAACCATCGGGGCGTCTGAGCCTTTGCTCTTTTTTTATTTTTTGCAAATATAGGATGGTTGAATAAAACTTTTTTCTTTTCTTGTTTAAATCAAACAAACAACAAAACCTTTACACAAGTGAATGTGAATGTGAAATCTGAATCTGAGCCCATCTGCAGAAGCAGTGTTGAGCCAGTTCACACTTAAAAAGAACCAGTTCCCAGTTCAGTTCATGCAGATGAACTGGTTCAGGTTCACAGTTCATGTTTTATTGGGAGGATTCAGGTGACAGACGTCCGGTCGTGTGTTTGGTTCTGAGGCGATGGAGTCGGATCGTGTCTGCGTGTCGCTCATTCTAACACTGAGTCCTGACTGAGCGTCTCGTGTTGGACTGAAACTGTTGACGAGTCATTTCCATGATGTTTCAATGAGTCTGATAAACTGATTCTGCGCATGTATTAAAATTAACGCGTTAATTCCACAAATTAATCATCCTGCGTTAACGCGTTAATTTTGACAGCCTTAATACATATATATATATATATATGCACCCGTGTACACATACAAATACATACTCACATACCAACACTTGATTGTTTGATTGTCAATATTTGTCCTGCGGTTGTTTATCATCGCTGATCATCAGAACCTGCAAATCACTACGATCACATTCTTTAATTAACCTGCAACAACATTTCCTGTCAACAGAAAGGCAGGATTCCATTTCTGTGGATATTCACTTCACACAGATCCAACGATATTTTAATTAAAACATGGAGCAGTGTGTTTTTCTCTTGTGTCTGATGAGCAGTGAATCCGACTCGGAGGAGAAGGATTGATTACTGAGGGACGACAGATGAACTGACTCAGACCACGTGATTACAGACGTGACATTATTCACAACGTGTGGCTGCAGCTGATGTGTGATGCTTTCAATAAATCTATTCAAACACTGAGGTTGATGTTTCACCTTCATCATTCAGGCTTCTTGTAGTTTCCTCTTCACCTGCCTGGGCAGGTCGTCTCCAGACGTTTACACATGGTCCTGAACGCTGAACGCACCTCGCTGACCTCTGACCTGCTCCGTCATCACCAGTAGGTCACTCACTGCTCTGTGAAGGTCAGAGTGAGTCCATGTGAGAATACAGCAGGAAAATGTCCTGTGAGTCTTCATGTAGAGACTGATCATGGCTGTCTCATGTCTGAGAGCGCAGCACTTTGTGGTCCTCCTCCATATTGTGGAGAATTTAGTGTGAGAGAGTAAAGACAAATGAAACCAGAGAGAGAGAGAGAGAGAGAGAGAGAGAGAGAGAGAGAGAGAGAGAGAGACAGAGACAGAGAGAGAGAGAGAGAGAGACAGAGACAGAGAGAGGGAGAGAGAGAGAGAGAGAGAGAGAGAGAGAGAGAGAGAGAGAGAGAAAGAGACAGAGAGAGAGAGAGAGAGAGAGGGAGAGATAGCAGAAAACAGAAAACAGAAAACCTCTGTTCTTCTTCTCAATCACGTATTTATAAGGTTTTCAATCAATCCATCACGTTTTATTTGTATAGCCCATATTCACAAATTATAATTTGTCTCATAGATCTTAATGAAGTGTGACAGGAAAAACTAACCCTAACCCTATTAGCAGGGATTTTATTTAATGTGTTTACAGTTCTATGAACATGTAGATGGGCCCTGACTTTCTGTGGGTTGTCACCAGCTGTGACTTAACTTAGCTTGTACAGCTAATTCTGCAAATATTAAATAAACCTTTAAGTACTTTAGCTACCTTAGCCACATTAGCTAAAAGACTGATAATCAGCTACAGCTAGCTTCTCCTTTAATACGCATCGTATCGTATTGTTGTTATAGACAAACATCAAACCTGACGTCAGCATCTGATTGGTTAGAATCTGTCGTCGTGTTGACTTCTCTCATGAAGGTTAAACACGTGATCATGTGACCTGAACATTCCTGGTGTTTGAGGAAACATTGTGATGTGAATTTAAAAAATACATTAAATTAAATAAAGAAAGAAAACCCTCCTAATTCTCAGCTTTTATCTTTGTACCTCCTCCGCCTGCTACTCTTCTTCCTCTTCCTCCACCTTCTTCTCCTCCTCTTCCTACTTTTCCTCCTGCACCTGCTCCTGTTCTTCCTCTTCCTCTTCCTCCTCCTTTTCCTGCTCCGCTTCCTCCTGCTCCTCCTCCTCCTGTTCCTTCTTCTCATCCTCCTCTTCCTCCTCCTGCATCTCTGTGTTGGTGAGAATTAATACATAATGGAAGTGGTGGGATCGTGAAGTCGAAGCTGCAAATAACAACATGCATATTGCTCAGGTTGCCATGGCGACGGATTTCGAGCCCACAAGGTGCAAAGGGAGCTGCTGCTGTAACAGTCACACACACACACACACACACACACTAGACAGTGCACACACAACAAACAGACAAACACTTCACACAGACAGACACACACACACAGACACACACACACACACACACACTAGACAGTGCACACACAACAAACAGACAAACACTTCACACAGACACACACACACACACACACACACACACACACACTAGACAGTGCACACACAACAAACAGACAAACACTTCACACACACACACACACACACACACACACTAGACAGTGCACACACAACAAACAGACAAACACTTCACACACACACACACACACACACACACACACACACACACACACACACACACACACACAGGAATTAAAATGTGTGTTTTTCAGTCTTCCTGCTATAGATTCACTGTAGTTAAAAGATAAATAATAATTAATATAAGCACAGAAACAGATAAAAACCATTGTTCTGTCTGTAACAGTCACTGAAGAAAAGCCTCCTCAGGTGAGGTGAAGTGGTTTCAAATAGGTTGTTTAAACAGCGTTATTCAGCAACCGTGCTCAGTGTGTGATGTGATTATTAATTTGTATTACAGAGATTCTCAAATGCCGATAATCCCCTCAGTATTGTTTTTTGACAGAGAACTGGGAGGGATTCATAAATCATACTTTTCTTCCACGAGTCAGTGCAAGATGTCCCGTTCAGAACCAATTCATCACCTTAATAAATGTGTCACCACTCTGCTTTTTTATATTCTTCTTCTCACTGAACTCAGAGATGGAAGAGTTAATCTGCACAGATCACAGTGAGCAGGAGAAGTTAAAGCATCCACCTGCTTCCTCTGGGTTTTCAGGAAACCTCTTATATTAGGAACATTAGCAGATTATTGGAGGAAAAGTGGATTTAAATTGGTGTAATAAAGTGAAGGTTCATGTCATGTTATTATCTACTTGTCCTGGGCCCAGGAATATTCATTAATTATTTTAATTTTTCCAGAGACAATCCAGTTATTCTGTCCTCTAACATTTCTTATCTGATGATAAACACGACCCCCACAACAAGAAATTAACTCAGAGGCAGTTGAAGGTTCCACAAACATATTTCAGGCTGGTTCTTAATTTATGCCAAGATTAGTCTGACGCAACTTCCACAGTTTATTTTTTATGTTTCGGCCGTGTTTTAACAAAGGGAAAAAACAGGAAGTCCTTTTAAGAAAGTAAAAGTTTACGTCAGATCGTTTTCTACTGTGGCCTAAAGACAAGACAAGCTGTTCCACTCCAGTCCAGCAGGTGGTGGTAATGTAGAAGACTAGACAACATAGATGATGCTGTATCTAGTATCTGCTCTTCCAACTCACTACGGCCTGGACTTGAACGTCAGTCCATCCATCGTCTTTCTTCTATAACGTCATGTCGAGCACAATGAAAACAATATGTACAGATCGTTTAAACACGGTGGAGTACTCAACCAATCCAAAACATTCGGTGCCTCAGGCTCCAGCCCAACGATTCAATGGTTCCTGACCATGAGCAGGGACCCGAGCTGAACCCAGTGCTGTTTCAGAGTTGGTTCAACTTGCAAACCTTTTACGAACCAGTTTACTTTCCACGGGCTCGAGCCGCCCATGGAGCAACGTCCCTGTAGACGTCTGATGTCCCGGCAACACTAGCGCCGCCTTCAATCGCAACATCAACAATGGCGGACGACAGCGTCCTTTCAGTTTTATCTTCTTTGTTACACGACACAAGCTGTTTTTTAACAGTGGTCACAATGTTGTGTTTGATCTTTCTGGTTTTATTGGTGTGATAGCCTCGCTCCAGAACTTTCTTCTAGACCAGCGAAGTGTGCCAGAGTAGAACCAGGTTTCTGTCTGAGTCACTGAAAACACAAGTGGTTCTCGATCCGGCTCCGACCCTCGAACTGCTTTGGTGGAAGAGGAAAGGTTCAGAAGGTTGTCGAGTATTTAAAGAATCGCCTGTTGAACGATACAGCAGTGATGACAGAGTCGGTCGTTTTCACGAGTTAGCAGCTGAATGAAGTGTTGAGGTTTAATGTTGCTCAGTCTTATTTTTGTTATTGTTTCCATTGGATGTCAAATGAGCTGAATTCTTTCATTTCTGCTGGTTTGACTCTTTCTCAATCAGAAGCTTTTCACTATCGACCGTTTGGCGGCTTAAGCTGCTGCAGTGTGAACAGGCTGATCTGATTCGCTGTTTGTTTTGTTAAACCTTCATTTCATGTTAGAATCTGTCTTTGGCATCCGTCAGAACCGCGACTGACTGAAACTACTCCCGGTTTGTCCGGGGTGGACCTGAGCGTCCCAGCAGTCGACTGATTTCACTCTAACTCACCAGCTGATCAGGACGCTGCCGCCTCTTCTCTGACAGAGCCACTGATCCAGGAGGAGGAGAATCACCTGGAAGATGTTGAGAAGAAAGACTGCGTCTGAGCCGATCTCCTCACACACGTCCTCGTTCATTCAGCAGAGTGACGTCGCACACAGATTAACTCAGGGGCTTCCCCGCCTCCTGTTTCCTGGAACTGTTCAACAGTCACTTCACTGGAGGCTTTTATTCTTCATTAGACATTTTACTGAGTGTGAATCTGCTGCTGCTGGAGGAGCAACGAAAAAACATAATTTCATACACTCACACACACACACACACTTCAACAAGAACATCATCATTTCTCTGTATCTCTAGGAAAACACAACTTTTAGCATCTTTTTTCGTTTTCTTCACCCTGATCGTGACTTGACAGGCAAACGTCTCTGAAGGACATTTAGTAAAGTTCAGACTAAACAACTTTCGCTCTGCAGTTATTTCTCGTTTTCAAAAATCCACACTCGAGTGTAGAAATAAGAAAACATTTTAATTATTCTCAACTTTGACGTTAACAGTGGAATAACTTCACTTTACCACAACATGTCCCTTCACCATCTTTACCCTGTCCTGCTCTCTGATTGGCTATGGTTGTCGCAGATTCGTCTTAAGCCAACTTCCCACTAGACGACTTTCGAAGTTATCGGATCGCTGTGCAGAGTACAGACGTGCAGTGTAAAAATATTTGATTGACATTTGATTGGTCATAGTTGTCACAGATTTGTTTAATATTTAAACGTCTACAAATCTTCTTAAAGTCTGCGATGTGTCGGCGTGACTCTCGAATCTCGTCTTTGAAGAGTTCACACATAATGTTTGACGATTTGTCTCCGACCCGGGCTTTTGTTTTTGTCACCTCTCAAGTTTCTTCTCATATGGCAGAGAAAGGTGATTGGCTGTGACTCTGGTGTCACACCAGCTCCCTCTGTGGTTTAATTTAGTTCATTACGAGACCATCAAGCAGCAGCACAGAAAACTGTAGAGACCATTGTGCTGTGAGGAAAATGTAATTACCTTTGTTCCTGAGCTCCACAGACTTTTTAGATTTCATGTTTCTTCATCTTCACTAATTTAGGAGCTAGTTTGTGCTGAGTGATAATTTCAGACTCTGACTTTTACAATGAATCTCAGTGGCTGTATTTGACCAGAACAACACAAAGAGAATCTGAGTTTAATAACTGTGACCTTCTTCCTCTACAATCAGCAGCAGCACAGTTTTCTTTTCTCTCTCATTTTAATGTTGTATTTAAATGTTGCAGTTCAAACTGGACCATGTGGGATTATTCCCAATAAGTCAAATGGATTTTGTGAAGCCACCTCCTCTGTGTGTTTCTTTATAAAGACTCATTTCCTTTCATTTAACTCTGGTTTTCAATAAGTTCTGTGTGTTTTTTAATATTTATCAGAGATTTGAAGAGAAGCGTTAAATAAGTAAATGAAAGCTCAAAACAAAGGCAGTTTTTTCTACGATAAATCTATGAATTAGATTGAACTGTGTCCACTCTTACACTGCAGTTTACCAAACCTCTTAATTCTCTGTTAAAAATAAGTGTTAAAAGAATCAGCTGTGAGAACTTTAACTTAACCCTAGGGTTAACTTAACTTTAACCCTAACCCTAACTAAGTGTCGACAATTAAATGTTTCTATCAATACAAGCAAAATAACTGAAAGGTGTTTGTAGATCTAAGTCTTAATGAACCACTATATTGTATTGTACTATTGAAATAGTTTGCTTAAAATAATGAGTCATTTGTCATCATATTTATTTATGTATTTAAATTATTTAACCAGGAAGGTTAGACAAAAATCACAAAAAAAGACATCAGGACTCGTTCACACCTGGTTTGGTTCAGAGCTTCAGATTCTTCAGTTCAGTCTGAAGCTAAACATCAGGTGTGAAAGGTTCCTGAGACCAGAAGAGGTGTTCTGGGTCTGGATCAAACTGAACCTGGTTCTGTTTGTTCTGGGTCTGGATCAAACTGAACCAGGGTTCTGTTTGTTCTGGGTCTGGATCAAACTGAACCTGGTTCTGTTGGTTGGCAGTGAAAGCACTTTTATATAGTTGGGACTTTTTAGTTTTAGACGGACATGAGTGAAGAGAGCGTGTGCGGGTCAGTGATGTTTTCAGGTGTGAAGTCCGTCAGCAGCGGCTCATTTCAGAGCTTCAGCTCATCACCCTCACGGACCGTTCCAGTCAAACAGCGCGTGCAGAGCGTGCTGTTGGCAGGAAGGTTTTCTCACCTTTAAACCCGCTGCCACCTCTCACTCACACACACTCACAGGTAGTGTCGAGAGGAAACGGCTGCTTGATGCCACATCATTTCCACCATGGCTGCAGGGGCCCCTGACAGAGCTGTGAACTGATTTCTGTTTGGATTTGTGTGATTTTAGGTTTAATACCAGCATCTTTTGACAGAACACTAAAAGCCAACGATTAGACAAGATTTGACTCCGTGTTCTGCCCTTCAGCAAGGCAGCACAACACTTCCTTCTTTCAGCCCGTCCTTGGTGTGCGTGCTGATCCGCCTCTCGTTTCCCAGATGAGCACTTAAAGGATGAGTACAGTTTAGTTGCAGCGCTCGACAAATGCATCTGTGTTGCTGTGAGGAAATGGAAGATGGCAACGAAACCTTTCAGATTTTTAATTATGGATTGTATGCGTTCGTGCCACGCTCTCGTACTTCTGTGGATTCCGTATTCTTCCCATCCTTTTCATTTGCTACAGAGG
>NC_047155.1:142500-155000 GCF_009819705.1 Hippoglossus hippoglossus
CCAGCAACCACCACACTGTAACACAACCACCACACTGTAACACAACCACCGACCAACAACCAGCAACCACCACACTGTAACACAACCACCGACCAACAACCAGCAACCACCACACTAACACAACCACCGACCAACAACCAGCAACCACCACACTGTAACACAACCACCACACTGTAACACAACCACCGACCAACAACCAGCAACCACCACACTGTAACACAACCACCGACCAACAACCAGCAACCACCACACTGTAACACAACCACCGACCAACAACCAGCAACCACCACACTGTAACACAACCACCACACTGTAACACAACCACCGACCAACAACCAGCAACCACCACACTGTAACACAACCACCACACTGTAAAACAACCACCGACCAACAACCAGCAACCACCACACTGTAACACAACCACCGACCAACAACCAGCAACCACCACACTGTAACACAACCACCATGCTGTAACACAACCACCGACCAACAACCAGCAACCAACACACTGTAACACAACCACCACGCTGTAACACAACCACCGACCAACAACCAGCAACCACCACACTGTAACACAACCACCGACCAACAACCAGCAACCACCACACTAACACAACCACCGACCAACAACCAGCAACCACCACACTGTAACACAACCACCACACTGTAACACAACCACCGACCAACAACCAGCAACCACCATACTGTAACACAACCACCGACCAACAACCAGCAACCACTACACTAACACAACCACCGACCAACAACCAGCAACCACCACACTGTAACACAACCACCGACCAACAACCAGCAACCACCACACTGTAACACAACCACCACACTGTAACACAACCACCGACCAACAACCAGCAACCACCACACTGTAACACAACCACCGACCAACAACCAGCAACCACCACACTAACACAACCACCGACCAACAACCAGCAACCACCACACTGTAACACAACCACCGACCAACAACCAGCAACCACCACACTGTAACACAACCACCACACTGTAACACAACCACCGACCAACAACCAGCAACCACCACACTGTAACACAACCACCGACCAACAACCAGCAACCACCACACTAACACAACCACCGACCAACAACCAGCAACCACCACACTGTAACACAACCACCACACTGTAACACAACCACCGACCAACAACCAGCAACCACCACACTGTAACACAACCACCGACCAACAACCAGCAACCACCACACTGTAACACAACCACCGACCAACAACCAGCAACCACCACACTGTAACACAACCACCACACTGTAACACAACCACCGACCAACAACCAGCAACCACCACACTGTAACACAACCACCACACTGTAAAACAACCACCGACCAACAACCAGCAACCACCACACTGTAACACAACCACCGACCAACAACCAGCAACCACCACACTGTAACACAACCACCATGCTGTAACACAACCACCGACCAACAACCAGCAACCAACACACTGTAACACAACCACCACGCTGTAACACAACCACCGACCAACAACCAGCAACCACCACACTGTAACACAACCACCGACCAACAACCAGCAACCACCACACTAACACAACCACCGACCAACAACCAGCAACCACCACACTGTAACACAACCACCACACTGTAACACAACCACCGACCAACAACCAGCAACCACCACACTGTAACACAACCACCGACCAACAACCAGCAACCACCACACTGTAACACAACCACCGACCAACAACCAGCAACCACCACACTGTAACACAACCACCGACCAACAACCAGCAACCACCACACTGTAACACAACCACCACACTGTAACACAACCACCGACCAACAACCAGCAACCACCACACTGTAACACAACCACCGACCAACAACCAGCAACCACCACACTAACACAACCACCGACCAACAACCAGCAACCACCACACTGTAACACAACCACCGACCAACAACCAGCAACCACCACACTGTAACACAACCACCACACTGTAACACAACCACCGACCAACAACCAGCAACCACCACACTGTAACACAACCACCGACCAACAACCAGCAACCACCACACTAACACAACCACCGACCAACAACCAGCAACCACCACACTGTAACACAACCACCACACTGTAACACAACCACCGACCAACAACCAGCAACCACCACACTGTAACACAACCACCGACCAACAACCAGCAACCACCACACTGTAACACAACCACCGACCAACAACCAGCAACCACCACACTGTAACACAACCACCACACTGTAACACAACCACCGACCAACAACCAGCAACCACCACACTGTAACACAACCACCACACTGTAAAACAACCACCGACCAACAACCAGCAACCACCACACTGTAACACAACCACCGACCAACAACCAGCAACCACCACACTGTAACACAACCACCATGCTGTAACACAACCACCGACCAACAACCAGCAACCACCACACTGTAACACAACCACCACGCTGTAACACAACCACCGACCAACAACCAGCAACCACCACACTGTAACACAACCACCGACCAACAACCAGCAACCACCACACTAACACAACCACCGACCAACAACCAGCAACCACCACACTGTAACACAACCACCACACTGTAACACAACCACCGACCAACAACCAGCAACCACCACACTGTAACACAACCACCGACCAACAACCAGCAACCACCACACTGTAACACAACCACCGACCAACAACCAGCAACCACCACACTGTAACACAACCACCACACTGTAACACAACCACCGACCAACAACCAGCAACCACCACACTGTAACACAACCACCACACTGTAACACAACCACCGACCAACAACCAGCAACCACCACACTGTAACACAACCACCGACCAACAACCAGCAACCACCACACTGTAACACAACCACCATGCTGTAACACAACCACCGACCAACAACCAGCAACCAACACACTGTAACACAACCACCACGCTGTAACACAACCACCGACCAACAACCAGCAACCACCACACTGTAACACAACCACCGACCAACAACCAGCAACCACCACACTGTAACACAACCACCACACTGTAACACAACCACCGACCAACAACCAGCAACCACCACACTGTAACACAACCACCACACTGTAACACAACCACCGACCAACAACCAGCAACCACCACACTGTAACACAACCACCGGCCAACAACCAGCAACCACCACACTGTAACACAACCACCGACCAACAACCAGCAACCACCACACTGTAACACAACCACCGACCAACAACCAGCAACCACCACACTGTAACACAACCACCGACCAACAACCAGCAACCACCACACTGTAACACAACCACCGACCAACAACCAGCAACCACCACACTGTAACACAACCACCGACCAACAACCAGCAACCACCACACTGTAACACAACCACCATGCTGTAACACAACCACCGACCAACAACCAGCAACCACCACACTGTAACACAACCACCGACCAACAACCAGCAACCACCACACTGTAACACAACCACCGACCAACAACCAGCAACCACCACACTGTAACACAACCACCGACCAACAACCAGCAACCACCACACTGTAACACAACCACCTACCAACAACCAGCAACCACCACACTGTAACACAACCACCGACCAACAACCAGCAACCACCACACTGTAACACAACCACCGACCAACAACCAGCAACCACCACACTGTAACACAACCACCTACCAACAACCAGCAACCACCACACTGTAACACAACCACCTACCAACAACCAGCAACCACCACACTGTAACACAACCACCACACTGTAACACAACCACCGACCAACAACCAGCAACCACCACACTAACACAACCACCGACCAACAACCAGCAACCACCACACTGTAACACAACCACCACACTGTAACACAACCACCGACCAACAACCAGCAACCACCACACTGTAACACAACCACCGACCAACAACCAGCAACCACCACACTGTAACACAACCACCGACCAACAACCAGCAACCTCCACACTGTAACACAACCACCGACCAACAACCAGCAACCACCACACTAACACAACCACCGACCAACAACCAGCAACCACCACACTGTAACACAACCACCGACCAACAACCAGCAACCACCACACTGTAACACAACCACCACGCTGTAACACAACCACCGACCAACAACCAGCAACCACCACGCTGTAACACAACCACCGATCAACAACCAGCAACCACCACACTGTAACACAACCACCACGCTGTAACACAACCACCGACCAACAACCAGCAACCACCACACTGTAACACAACCACCACACTGTAACACAACCACCGACCAACAACCAGCAACCACCAGACTGTAACACAACCACCGACCAACAACCAGCAACCACCACACTGTAACACAACCACCACGCTGTAACACAACCACCGACCAACAACCAGCAACCACCACACTGTAACACAACCACCACGCTGTAACACAACCACCGACCAACAACCAGCAACCACCACACTGTAACACAACCACCGACCAACAACCAGCAACCACCACACTGTAACACAACCACCATGCTGTAACACAACCACCGACCAACAACCAGCAACCACCACACTGTAACACAACCACCACGCTGTAACACAACCACCGACCAACAACCAGCAACCACCACACTGTAACACAACCACCGACCAACAACCAGCAACCACCACACTGTAACACAACCACCATGCTGTAACACAACCACCGACCAACAACCAGCAACCACCACACTGTAACACAACCACCGGCCAACAACCAGCAACCACCACACTGTAACACAACCACCATGCTGTAACACAACCACCGACCAACAACCAGCAACCACCACACTGTAACACAACCACCGACCAACAACCAGCAACCACCACGCTGTAACACAACCACCGACCAACAACCAGCAACCACCACACTGTAACACAACCACCGACCAACAACCAGCAACCACCACACTGTAACACAACCACCACGCTGTAACACAACCACCGACCAACAACCAGCAACCACCACACTGTAACACAACCACCATGCTGTAACACAACCACCGACCAACAACCAGCAACCAACACACTGTAACACAACCACCACGCTGTAACACAACCACCGACCAACAACCAGCAACCACCACACTGTAACACAACCACCGACCAACAACCAGCAACCACCACACTGTAACACAACCACCATGCTGTAACACAACCACCGACCAACAACCAGCAACCACCACACTGTAACACAACCACCGACCAACAACCAGCAACCACCACACTGTAACACAACCACCATGCTGTAACACAACCACCGACCAACAACCAGCAACCACCACACTGTAACACAACCACCGACCAACAACCAGCAACCACCACACTGTAACACAACCACCGACCAACAACCAGCAACCACCACACTGTAACACAACCACCGACCAACAACCAGCAACCACCACACTGTAACACAACCACCATGCTGTAACACAACCACCGACCAACAACCAGCAACCACCACACTGTAACACAACCACCACGCTGTAACACAACCACCGACCAACAACCAGCAACCACCACACTGTAACACAACCACCGACCAACAACCAGCAACCACCACACTGTAACACAACCACCACGCTGTAACACAACCACCGACCACCAACCAGCAACCACCACACTGTAACACAACCACCACGCTGTAACACAACCACCGACCACCAACCAGCAACCACCACACTGTAACACAACCACCACACTGTAACACAACCACCGACCAACAACCAGCAACCACTCACCATGTGAGTAAATAAAGTCTGATCATAGGGGTTAGGTTTAGATGTGATTCCCCACTTCAAAGATCAATGTCTCCTCCATGTTGACATTGACGGGCAGAATCTGGATTCGTATGAACGTGATTTGATTGATAATAATAACTGTTGCTGTCATTCAAAGTGAGTGACCAGCGTTTTACTCTGTGAGGGCGCCGGTTCTGCCACTGACGGGTGTCATGGTAACTGAGTGAGAATTTCATCTCAACCGAGCGATCACTGGCGTTTCTCACCAGAACAAGGTCAAAGGTCTGTGGAGTACAGTGCTACTGTAGTACTGTGGTAGTGTCGTACTGTGGAGTACTGTGGAGTACTGCGGTACTGTAGTACTGTGGAGTACTGTGGAGTACTGCGGTACTGTGGTACTGTAGTACCGTGGAGTACTGTGGAGTACTGTGGAGTACTGCGGTACTGTGGTACTGTAGTACTGTGGAGTACTGTGGAGTATTGTAGTACTGCGCCTGAAGGTGGAGTACAGTGCTACTATAGTACTGTGGTAGTGTCATACTGTGGAGTACTGTGGAGTACTGTGGAGTACTGCGGTACTGTAGTACGGTGGAGTACTGTGGAGTACTGTAGTACTGCGCCTGAAGGTGCTGATGCTGCTAGTGATACTATCATGGTGTTACCATGACAACCACATGAACCAAGTGCGCCCCACTAAATTACAATGTGAAACCAAAACTAACAGATCAAATGAAACAATACAACAAAGACATGAAGCTTCAGACTCAGATCAGAAAACATCCTGAAATTTGCAGGAACTTGTTTCTTCTGTGTTTTCACGTTTAAAGGTTCAGAGTAAACGTAAAGGATATTATTATAATATTCAACCGTCAGTAGAATGTGTCCCGGTGTCACTGGAGACAATTTACTACAGAACCAGTACTTTTACTGCTGGTACTTAAACTGCTGAAGAATCCCTGTGTGTGTGTGTGTGTGTGTGTGTGTGCGTGTGTGCGTCTGTGAATGTGCATGTGTGCGTGTGTGCATGTCTGTGAATGTGCGTGAGTGTGTGTGTGTGCGTGAGTGTGTGTGTGCGTGAGTGCGTGCGTGTGTGTCTGTGTGTGTGTCTGTGTCTGTGAATGTGCGTGTGTGCGTGTGTGCGTCTGTGAATGTGCGTGTGTGCGTCTGTGAATGTGCGTGTGTGCGTCTCTGAATGTGCGTGAGTGTGTGTGTGCGTGAGTGTGTGTGTGCGTGAGTGCGTGCGTGCGTGTGTGTCTGTGTGTGTGTCTGTGTGTGTCTGTGTGTGTCTGTGTGTGTCTGTGTGGGTCCTTTTATATTGGAGGAAGAGTTTTCTGAGTCTGACTTGAATCAGAGAATATGAAGGTGTCATCCAGGAGAGTTAAGTGACTGATCAGCACTGCAGCAGACGTCAGAGGCTCCTTGTTGGTTCCAGTGATTCTCCTGCGGCGTCACAGCAGGCGGTCGTACCACATAATAAACCAGCTGTAGAGAGCGGTTTGTCGCGCTGTGTGTGACTCCTGCTGTACGATCGGGCTTTCAACATAAATAACATAAATGATGCCTGGGTTATAGAAGTCAGAAGTCGTCGGTGAACATTTTACTCAGATGTTTAGTTTCAACATTGTCTCAATTCGTCAGATACGTACATTTACATTGATAGAAAACTTTTTTCCAACTGTGAACAGAATCATTGGGTCTTTCTGTTTCCTGTGTTGTAGTGATTCTCCACTGACTCATTAAGAGACTCAAAATTCGGAACAAATAAAAGAAAGATTTAGTTTTGGGGTCCAGTGTGAGCCCCGCCCCTCGACCACTGTCAGCTGGGATTGGTTCCCGCCCTGCGGCCCTCAGAGTGATGAAGGAATAAGAAACGCTTTCCTGTGACAGGAAGGAGTTGATGTTGTAAACTCACCTGTGAAAGAAGAATGTGAGTAAACACAGAGTTTTAAAAGAATCTCGTGTTTTACTGTGAACGTGTCACATCTCCAGAGCTCCGGCTCTTCTCCTGCACAAACATTTAATTCTGTGTGTGTTCATCCCACTGTCAGATTATTCAAATTCAGCAGCACAGGAGAATATCAGGTGCCAATTACCACTGTTCCCTGTATTTTTACACATAATTATACACAGATTATACAACCTCCCGTGTCTGAATGAAAACCCATCAGCCTCTAAGTCGTCGTCCTGTGGGAGAGGGAAACGTTGTTTGTGTGGGTTTTTGCAGCAGCGACATTATTTCATTTATTTCAGTTAAAAAAAGGAAGAAAGAAAAGAAAGTGTTGTTTACAGAGAAATGGCTGAAGAGACGACAGTATATATAAATGTTATATATATATTATATATAAATGTAAATATTCGGACCACGGTGATTTGCTCTTGTACGGAAAACTAATAATTTACAAACAGAACATATGAGAACACGAGAACCTTCCTACACAACACACAGGTCAGAGGTTCAAATACAAACGGGGACCATGACAACATTAGAGCTTCACTAAATGAGTTCACTGTAACGACATCATGATATCTACAGAGGTTGAATAATAATAACAATATTAAGATCATTAATTCTTTAAAAAAGTCAACTGTGTGGTTTATCTCATTTTTAAGTCTCCTTGATGGGGACACCTAGTGGCCGGAGGTGTGATGTTTTCGCGTTGTCCGTCCCTACGTCCCAAAGGGCAAAGGTCACAGTGACCGCAGATGAGTCTGGAAATAAAACGACTGAAACTGCTCTGATTGGTGGAGATTTTAACCAAATAATCACCACTTCGGAGGTAAACGTTGATCTGATCACAGATTCATTTTTTTAATTATTAATATAAAATTATTAGTGTTACTATTATCATTATTATTTGTAGCAGTAGCTTTAAATTAAACTTCTGCTGTAGTTTCACATCCACACCCCCTTCTCCAACCCGATCAGAATATCTGTCCTATATCTCTTCCTGATCAGCTGGTGGCTGAGTGGTTGTGATGTCACAGTGAGGTTGACCTTTGACCTTTGTGACATGGTTTGTTAAAGGTTGGAACAGGAAACGCTGCTCAGAAGATGTGTTATAACTTCATGACTGTAGTAAACAGCTGCTAATGGTAACGTTAGCTGACACTGAATCTTACAGAGGGCTCATGTGACCAATCAGTGAAGGCTACGTCCTGACTGAAAAGACCCAACCCCTCAGCAAGACAACCTCTTGCTGATTGGGTCATCGTCTCTCAACATCTCAGTTTCTATTGGTCCAGACTAAAACGCAGCCCCGGAACTGAAACGGGACCAGCAGCGTTTACAAACTTCTCTGTTTTATCGTCTCTAAAACTCCAGAGTTGTTGGACGTCAGACGAATCTGTAGCAGAGAAAACATAGTTGTGTGGATGAAGCCTGAGATAACGTCACGACATTTTGTGAAAATACAGTTTATATATCTTCGTATAAGAAACCAGAACTGACACAAAACATTTGGAACTTCCTGCTGATTTTAGCAGAAAATGAAAAAAGTTAGTAGAATTGACTCGACATCAGCTGATGTGTTTCCTGGACACGTCCCAGAGGAACCAGCAAAATCTAACGTCCAATTAAACTTCAGCTACATCTGCATATTTATTAAATTTACAGCGACTAACAAACTGTGACCGTGCTCATCATGTTTAACTGCTGCAGTGACGTTGGTCACGCTGACGTCTGACTCTTTATACAATAATTACACATTCATTCAACTACACATTATACATGGAACCCCTGGTATTTGAGGATCAATGGATGAAGTCCGACCCATATTGATCCTAAACCTTTAGGAAGTGAATCATTTCCAATACCCATAATTGTATCAACGTTTATATCAAAGTGTTGTTATTAAACCCTTTTGACAAAGTAATGAATTTGAATTTTTCAATGCACATTATTACTGCTTTGTTTATTGTGTAAAATAAAAGTTTTCATATGAACAGACATAAACGCTGATAAGTTCATTTCTCTCAGACTCGGACTCTTCAGACAGCTGATCCATGCTCGACGGTGAAAACATCATGTTGTCAGATGGTCGGACCGAGGTTCCAGTTTGAGTCTCGTTGGGGATGAAAAGCTCTGCCTCGCTACAACAACTCAGTGTCACATCAGAATGAATTCAAGCTGTTATTTTAAGGTAAAATCGTTGCATAACGTTGCTGCGTTCCCATCTGTTTCAACATACGGCTGAAAACACAAACAGACAAACTCGACTTGAAGTAATTATGCTAAGATTTACTTCACTCTTCCTCTTTGGAGAATCCATGTATATAATCTCCACAGGCTGTGAGTTGTTTATGAACAAAAACAAGCCGTAAACAGCAAGCTGATATACGGTACGGCAGCTTGTGTGATAACTTCTGCTGAAGATAAGACCTCAGCTCAGCCTCCTGCCGTCTGATCACGCTCCTCCAACATCCACCTTATACCTTCGACATGTGCTGCTGATTAATTATGCTTATTTTTCATTTCACTGTGGGAAATGTCAGCCAGCTGATGAAGTAACAGCTATCTAATAACATTCTGAGGCTCCTTATTCAGACTTAAGTTATGCATTAAATTAGTGAACTCAGTGAGGAGCCACCGGCGGTGACCTTTCCCTGGAAAAAAATGTCAGCAAGTTGTGATTGAACACAGGAGTACGAGTGTGAATGTGTCGAAAGTTAAAGGTAATTATATTTATTTAGTGACACAAAGAATGATGTTTAACTGTAGTTTATGATGTTTGGATTAATGCTGATTCACAAACAGTAATAATCTTTATATTATGTATCAGTCAATCACATTTTATTTGTCTGATATTCACAGTTTGTCTCATCGATGTTAACAAGGATCAACTTCCTCTGTTCTTAACTCAACAAGAGTCAAACAGAAACTTAGTGATCAGTGAATAAAGCTCAGTCCCATGTGAGGATCCTCTCCCAGGACACAAGTCCAACAGGTGCTGATGGAACTGAACACATCAACACAACAACACATCAACACAACAACACATCAACACAACAACAGGATTCACTACCTGAGAAGAACCAGTTTGTAACTTCATGTTTAAAGTGTTTCTACAGAATGTGTGATGGAGATGAAGGAGCAGAGGAACTGAGGACTTCCTGATGGTAGAAGATGTGAGGAGACATGTTGTGTATGAAGAAGTCTGGTTGTGATCATAGTCCTCCATCAGCTGACACCACGATCCCTGAGTCGCGATCAGGATCCACCATCATGAACTTTGGTCCACGATCAGGTCCACGATCATGATGGTCATTTATTCAACTCCTTGACACACTAATGAAGAGAGATCGGACACTAAAGGTCTTCACACATCAAGTCTGTAGTTCTATATTTGTATTTTGTTTCTCATGGGGTTTAAGAAGCAAACTAAAATCCCAGTTGATCATAATATCCACTGCTCCACTAGCATCTGTAACAGAAGTGAACTGAGGAGTTGTTGAAGTGAAGTAAACAGATGAATCCTGTATTCACATGGTGCTTGGTTTTTATGCAGCTCAGTAAAAGTCACTGCTTGAAGTAAACCTGAACTTTGAACTTGAGATGAGGGTCAAATGTTCCACCTTGAACTTTTCCTCAGAGAGTTTGGTCCTGGAACTTGGTGGTTGTTGGCATCAAACTGGTGACCTGTGGTTTCTCTGGCAGCGGCCATCGTCCATGTGAGGTGTTTATTTGATTTCCTGCAGAGTGCTGCTCATTGTGGGAACTGTTGGTTTCTCTATACATGTTAAGGTCTTGACCTTCTATGTAAAGAGCCTTGAGTTGATTCATATTATGATTTGGCGCTAAACAAATCATATTGAATTGCAGTGAAAGTCGTGTGCACTTGAAGCATTTCCCTGTGGAATCAAACCAGAAACTTTGGGTAAATATGTGTCATCTATCAAACGTGTTTTTGTTATTGAACGCTCCCTGACTGTGTTTAAGACCTTCGACCAAAATCCTAAAAACAGAATTGAAAGAATGGCCTGTTGTGTTTTTGTTCATCACTGAGGCTCACGTCTTCGTACGTCGTTCTCACATCGGTGCAGAGTCGTGATGTGTCATCATAGGGTGGAGGATTTGAAGCAGCTGGCACATGACGTGTCTCCAGTGAGGTGTTAAAACGTCTGAACACTGGAGACAGTGCACCTCCTGGTGGTCTCACTAGCTTCTCCAGCGTTTCCACCACACGTACAAAGCAGCAGTTGGACTCACTTCTGCCAGTTTCCTCCGTTCTGTCCAGAGTTGTCTTTTCTTGAGTTGTGAGACTCGCTGGAGAAAAGCAACACGAAACATTTCTCTGAGTTTGGTGTAAATACATTTTTCTATCATGAACTGATTTTTCTTTTTCTCTTTCAAATCTTTCATGTGTCTTATGAATCATTCAGACTTTTACTGAATGTGATCTTATAATCCTGAGCAGAATCTCAAACAGCTCTGCCTCAAGGACCCCCCCCCCCCCCCTCACTCTGTTCTCTGACATGTCGGACTTTAGTGGTTACTAATGACACCCGGCCGCTTGTGGCCCTCCATGTGTAATTGTGTGCCTGTGAAAGGGCTCGATTAAAGATCGCTGTTGCAGTTCTGACTTCGGGGAAGCGACATGAAGGATGAGACACAGTTGAGGTGAAACAGCAGCGAGAGGCCGACGAGGTGTTGATCCGCTGC
>NC_047155.1:162500-196947 GCF_009819705.1 Hippoglossus hippoglossus
AACTTTTGCAGTTTTCTTACTGTGTGTTTATTGTATGATCATTGTTTTGAAAAAAAGCTGGATGTTCTCTTTTTACAGGAGACCCACAGTGATTGCCTGAATGAGACAGACTGGGGAGTATGGTGGGGGGGGGCAGCACGTACTCAGCCATGGCTCTAACCTGAGCGCTGGAGTCGCTGTTTTATTTTCTCACTCATTAAACATGAACATTTTATCCAGCACAGAGATCGTGGCAGGCAGGTTTCTGATTATAAGAGTGGAAATACACAATATTATTTTTAATTTGATCAACGTATATGCACAAAACCAAGGTCCTGAACGGGTTACTCTTTTTACAGTATTAAAAAACAAGTTGGGTAGTGTTGGTCAAGGGGAGTGTGTAATAATGGGGGGGGATTGGAACTGCTGCACGGACGTCACTTTAGACAGAACAGGACAGGAGCTCCATCCTCAGTCCTCCTCTTTTCTGGGCCAGACGGTCAAAGAGGCAGATCTAGTGGACGCGTGGAGGAGGAAACATCCTTCAACCAGGCAGTATACCTGGATCAAAATAACAGACGGCAGGGTCAGTGCTGCCCGGCTGGACAGATTTTACATATCCGCTCCTTTTATCACCCGTGTGACAAACTGTCAAATCCACCCGGTTGGTTTCACAGACCATCATTTAGTTTTAGTAGAGCTGCTTTTATCTCCTGCTAGAAAGCCTGGATCCTTCTGGCATTTTAATGTTAAGCTCTTAAATGATTTTAATTTCTATGGGAATTTTAAACTGTTCTGGGCCAACTGGGGATCCAAGAAAGAGTCGTTTCCCTCCCTGAGTCAGTGGTGGGAGGTCGGCAAGGGTCAAATCAGGGTCTTCTGCCAGCAGTACACCTCCTACTCTACAGAAAACATTAAAAGAGCAATGGAGCAGCTCGAGGCAGATATAAAGGAGCTGGAGAGTGTAGCAATTACTAGTTACTAACACGGAGCAATTACTAGTGAAAAGGCAACAACTGAACTCCTTTCTCCAGGAGAAGGCCAAAGGAGCTCTGGTCCGAGCCCGTTTCAAACAATTAAGAGACGTAGACGCACCTACCACCTTCTTTTTTAACCTGGAGAGATCCGTGGCCCAGGGGAAGCAGATGGTGTGTCTCCGGCTGCCGGGTGGGAACCTAACATCGGAACCTAACATCGGAACCAGCCGAGATGAGGAGACACGCGGTGGACTTCTATACCGACCTGTTTGGGGCAGAGGAATGTGACGGGGAAGCTGTTGCCGAGTTGCTGCAGGACCTCCCACAGCTGAGTCCAGGTGAACGAGACACCCTGAGCTCCGACATCACTCTGGAGGAGCTGACCACTGCAGTGTCACAGATGGCTGCAGGCAAGGCACCAGGGTTGGACGGATTACCGGCAGATTTTTTACAACATTTCTGGAATATTATGGGACCTGCTGGATGTATTGAAGGAGTCGTTTGGGAAAGGACTTCTTCCAGCCTCCTGCAGAAGGGCTGTCATATCCCTCCTGCTAAAAAAAGGGGATCTAACCCTGCTGAAAAACTGGAGACCCGTCTCTCTTTTATGTAGTGACTATAAGGTTTTATCTAAGGTATTAGCGAATAGGTTTAAGGTTTTTATGGAAGTGTTTATTGGTGCTGACCAATCGTATTGTGTACCAGGTAGGTCAATGCAGGACAATTTGTTTTTAATGAGAGACATTTTTGATTTGTGTACAACGTCTAATATTAATATTGGCATTATTTCCATTGACCAGGAAAAAGCATTTGATCGTGTCGATCGGTCATTCCTGTTTGCCACACTGCAGGCTTTTGGTGTCGGGGAGCACTTTCTGTCCTGGGTGAAATTATTATATAATGATACGTGTTGTGTGGTGAAGGTGGGGGGAGGGCTGAGCAGACCTGTACCAGTTAAAAGAGGGATCAGGCAGGGATGCCCCATCTCAGGCCAGCTGTACAGCGTGGCCATCGAACCTCTCCTGTGTCGGCTCAGGGCTCGGCTGACAGGCCTGCGTCTGCCTGAGCTGGCTCACAGCCCCCCTATAATAGTATCGGCTTATGCTGACGACGTAAACGTCCTTGTCCAGGGTCAGGGGGACATCCAGGAATTAGAGGGCAGTCTGGCAGTATATGAGAAGGCTACGACAGCAAAGGTGAACTGAGGAAAGAGTGGGGCCTGTGTGATTGGTCAGTGGGACGCAGGGAGAATACTGTCTCCCTGGGAACCTGACATGGGGAATAAGAGGGTTAAAAGTCCTCGGATTGCATCTAGGCAGTGAAGAGATAGAGAGGCAGAACTGGGAGGGAGTGCTGGGGAAGGTGCAAGCAAAGTTGTCTAAATGGAAATGGTTGCTACCCCAGCTGTCCTACAGGGGAAGAACTCTGATAGTCAATAACCTGGTTGCAGCATCCCTGTGGCACAGACTCCAGGTGCTCACTCCTCCACCGGGACTCATGGAACAACTGCAGAGGCTGCTGGTGGACTTCTTTGGTCAGGTCATCACTGGGTGCGGGCGTCCGTTTTGTACCTCCCTGTGGCAGAGGGGGGACATGGGTTAACGGACATCATCTCCAGGACGGCTGCTTTTAGACTGCAGGCAGCCCAGAGGCTGCTGGTGGACTTCTTTTGGTCAGGTCATCACTGGGTGCGGGCGTCCGTTCTGTACCTCCCTGTGGCAGAGGGGGGCCATGGACTAACGGACATCATCTCCAGGACGGCTGCTTTTAGACTGCAGGCAGCCCAGAGGCTGCTGTACGGCTCCCCACTGTGTTGGTCGGCTGTGGCACGCCTGCTGCTCTGGAGAGCCGGGGGCCTCGGGTATGATAAGCAGCTGTTCCTGATGAACTCTCCTCAGCACAAACTGACTGGACTGAGTTGTTATTATACCTCGGTGATAGATGCCTGGAGGACTCTCAGCTTCACTAGGCCTCCTGACCCCACGCCTGGGATGTGGCTCTTTGAGGAGCCACTGTTCGACAATGGGTTCCTGGCCGACTCAGTCCTAACGTCAACATCAACTACGGTAAGTTCAGGGAGGCAGGTATAGTAAAGCTGAGCCACCTGACACGGACATCACTTGAGAGGCTGGCGGAGGTGACAGGGATAAGATCCACCAGAGTGCTGCGGAGCCTCGTGGACGAGGTGTGGCAGTCACTGCCCCAGCCTCTTCGGACCTTCGCCCAGAGCCAAAGTCAGGCTGACCAGTGGACAAAAGTAAAGGAGTACAGGTTTCCTATCCTGAATGTGAGTCCTGCTGTGGGGGAGTGGAGAGAAGAGAGCGGCCAACTGCTAACCCTCAGGACTCCAGCACTGGGCACTTTCAACACCTCTGGAGGGAAACAGCTGTACTGCAGCTGTGTGAAGGTCCTGAACTGCCGCTCTCTTGCAGGAGTCAGGGAGTCGAGATGGACTGAGGTGTTTGACTCAGACTCTTCCCCTAGTGGCAGTTGGCGGGTCCTGTATAAACCTCCTGTGGAGAAACGGATGGCAGACATCCAGTGGAGGATTATACATGGAGCTCTAGCTACAAACAGATACAGAGCTCACCTGGACCCGAGCACTGAGGGGGGGTGTCCTTTCTGCTCACTGCCAGAGACCCTAGAACACTTAGTAGTGTCCTGTCCCCGATTAGCGGGCACTTTTGAACAGCTGCAGGAGTGGGTGGGGGTTTAGGAGAGGTTTTCTCTGTGCCACTCTTTGTGTTTGGACCCAAATACATAGCAAGGAAAAAACACACTATGGTTTTAATGAATTTTCTCTTTTCAAATGCAAAGATAGCGACTTGGATGAGTCGGAGGAACAAAGTGGCTGGGGGAGGCTGGACTGATCCACTGTCTGAGGGGTTGGGTGGCAGCTCGGCTGGAGATCGAACATGCGTACTTCACACTGTCAGTGGAGGGGTTCAGGGCTGTGTGGGGTGTTGGACACGTCCTGTGCTCACTGGGGGACAACCAGTCTCTGGTTTTACATTTTTAGCAGAACATCTTTTAACTCTAGTGTTGGTGTATGATGTGTGTGTGTGCATGAAAGGAGTTATCCTTTCTGTTCACATAGTTGAATAATTAAGATTTACTTGACAATGTGTCATAATTAAAGTTATTCAAAAGTCAAAGTCTTCTCCTTCTCCTTCTTCTTCTTCTTCTTCTTCTCCTTCTTCTTGTTCTTCCTCTTCTCTTTCTTCTTCTCTTCCTTCTTCTTCTTCTGTTTCTGCTGCTTCTTGTAAAACCCTAAATTCCTACGTTCTCCTTATTCCTGATGATAAAGTCGTTCTGTGTCTCGTGTTGAGACGGTTTTATTCAAACTTAAAGACGTCAGAGTCAAACTGTCCGTTTGTGTCTCTGCTTCTTTTCTGGTCTTATTATTTCATATTTGACTCAGTCAATGACAAAGAATTTATTACTGCATCAACCCTAACCCTGGCGGTCCCAGTGTTTATCATCGTGCTTTCTCAAAGATCTGACAGAGTCGTCAATTGTGGAACCTGATGCTGTTAGCATCAGGTTTGGCGCCCTCTACATTTTGGGATTTGTCAGTGATTAATTGTCATTCTTGTTTGTTTGTTTTTACTTATACTTTAATGGCTTTTTACAGCCTTTGATTAGTCAAACTTGTTTTTAAATTGTCTTTTGGAATCAACTTGTCTTGAGGTCTTGTGTTAGACGGATGTAACATGAGGCCGTTACAGGAAACAAGCTCAGAATGAAACGAGGGTGATTCTAGTTTATTCTAATGAAGAAGATATTATGTGATAGTAACACTTGAGAACTTAAACTGATATTAAACATGTTTTGAATAAATGAGCTTGTTATTATTGGTGGTTACAGCAGTGACCTGAGCTCTGTGATCTTTAGCCTGATTGTTACCCAAGGTTTATGTTGATTTAGGAACGTGTTTTAAAATATGTTACTTAAATCCTGAGGCTCCAAATATATTTGAATCTCATATTAAAGCTGCTGTAAGTTTTTGCCGTTGCTACATAGCTAACGTTAGCATTAGCAGCTGTTCACTCACGGTCATTCCTATATTCACCAGCAGGTTCTTTCTCCAGGGTGAAAACAACACAGATGTGAACTCTTGTTTTCTTCTCTTTCTATCACTTCTTTGCTTCGACTGAGGTTAGCATGCTAACAGCTAGCCTCGGTCAGAGCACATATAATGACTCGGCCACATGTTCCATCTTTAATCTTTTCTGTTTCCGCCTGAAGTTCTGACGACACTGTTTGATTTTAATACGTCTTAAAAACTACAACGTTAAACCAAATAAACTCAGACTCTTCCCTCAGATTATTTTTATTTATTTCCACAGTTCAACAACTTTTATAATTGTATATTTTAAATTATATTTATATTTACAAATACATACGGTGCTTTATGGTCTATTATTGGCTGAGATACATGAGATGCATGTAACTGTTGATTGGCTGATGTTTCAGAACCATGGACGGAGGATGTGTGTGCACCACACACACCAGGACAGAAAAACGTTCGATTCTCTGAGTTTACTCATAGTTCATCGACGGTACGGTCAATGATTCACGTTTTTTTCTGATGAACAAACATGATATAAATATATATACTCAATGAATCTGGCCTTAGAGCTTCACATCTGCTTTAAACCATCTTTATATTTTATTTTATTATTCCTCAGTTGTTCTGATGGAAGGTGGATTAATGTGAAGTTCCTGGATTTGAACTCTGATAATTATCTAACGTCACCACCGAGTGAAGTTTCTCCTCCGTCTGGCTCCAGATTCTATCTTTTTGTATCACACAGACTCATAACTTGGATACACAGTTTTTGACCTACATTCATCTAAGTGCTCCAGCAGCTGATTCATTACAGTGGTGTTCACTGTGTTCCAGGTGGGAGTGAAGCTGCTGCAGAGGCAGAGCTGAAACCAGACAGACAATCTCTAAAAAACTTCCCATGTAACTTCCTCTGCTGCTTCCAACGCTCAGGAAGTCCCTGCTTCTGGGACGTTTGTCCTTGTACCATTAATCTATCATTAATGAATATGAATGAGTTTCCTTCAGAAAACTGTCAGAGCGAAGCTGCATCAGTAATAAAGTAGAATCAAATAGAATCATCACACAAATACAGAAAATGAAGTGGCTGCAGGATGGTGAAACAAATCCTCGTCCATCATCACAGCTCCTCGCCGCCTTATTGTAACGAGCTAAGTGACGATTTCTACAATCAAACTGAGAGAGAATATAATCAGAGGAGCAGGAGGGCGAGAACGTCTTTCCTAAAAAGGACCAGAATGAATGAAATCGAATGAAGCGGCAGCCTGAGTGTGCTGCTTATTAAATGCTTGTGAATGAAGCTCCAGCTCTGAACTAACTGATTGTCTGTAAAGATTCTCAGTCTTCCAGGTCCTGGTCTCCTCAGGAGTTATAGCATCAATGAACATAACTGGACTCCTGAATTATTCAGAATGATCCAGAACCTTGTTACAGAACCTTTATTATATTGATAGATTTATTATCATGTCAGAGAACCGTCCAAGGGTTTGGACATCCAATCACAATTCATAGTCTCTTGAGGTAAAGAGACTCCTCCCTCTCAGGTTTCTCTCTACCCATGACGACCCTTTGACCTCTGACCTCCGTGTGACAGGAGCTGCTTCTCTCTTTGTTGTGGTGCGCTTGTTTTGCCTCTCAGCTCGTCCCTCAGATGTCTCCTCACTGTTTTTAATGAAAGAATTGTTGTGATGGACTCAGTCGACCTCCTCACAGGCTCCGTCTATCACCAGACGCTGCTCGCACTCTCACGCTGTTTCCTCGTTTCTGCTCGTTGATTTTGGTTTTTACTTGGACACGGTTTTGGGTTCAGATTGATTTACTTCTGAGAGGCTTTTCATCCTTGGGCTTAAATTGAGTAAATGAAGTGTCACAGCAGGACGGACGTCTCTCTACGTGGATGTAAAGTCAGTACTTGTTCCCGTTGTCTCTTCATCAGACTCTTATTAAGAACGGCTCAGGAAGAGGAGGATGAACAGAGACGACTTAAGAGAAGAAGAAGAATAGTGAAGAAAAAGGCCCTCTTCTTAAAACAGCTCAAATTGATTTGATCACGTCATGTAAAGATGTGACAGTAAGCCGACGTCTTCATTCAGCTTTTTTATCAACTGTTATAAATGTTCTGTATCAGGGATGAAAAACTAACATTTAATCGACGAGTCAGAACTTTTATAATCATGTAGAAAGAGAAATAAAACAAATTTTACTAAAACATTACATTTAAATCTTCATGACAATAAAACATAGAGTCACCTCGTGGACACTGTCGGTACAAACCTGCCGTCACACACCGTTCTCTTCCTCTTCCTGTCTGTCACAGTTTCTTAAATACAACTCACGACAGGAAACAGCTTCCTCCGAGCTGCAGCTTCACACGTTGAGTTTTAAGTTTGGATCCAGCAATCGACAAAAGTTTGTTTTAAAGGGGTAACATAGTGTGATTGACAGATCTTTGATCTGAACCTGTCGTTCTTTATTATTTATACCAATCTGAGTCTTTTGTGCAGGTTTATACGCAATTTATCTCTGTATCAGAAATAATCTCTGTCCACATCTGAAAACATGTGTCACATGATGCAAACAGGAAGTAGTTTGTCTACTAAACTCCTCTGAAGGAGGAACAGGTGAAGAGTCAGAGCAGGGATTTCTTTTCTCTGAGCGCCGACGAGGTGGAACTGTTCCTGACAGGAAGTGTTAGCGACGCTTTGTGTTCCGCTGGTAGTCGAGTCATGTGACTGATGAGAACCAATCAGGAAGAGAACGTCTTCGTCGTCGTTTACTAAAGTCTACGTTTCTGTTCGTCCAGACCAAGTTTTCAAACTGAAACGAGACCAGCAGTGTTTAGTCTCTGATTTAGAGGCTGGAAAACTCCACCAGGCGTAACCATAGCAACAGTTTAAAAATGTTGCTATGTGGATTGTAGCGTGTTTGATGCTGAACTGAGGCGTGGCTTTCTGACGAAGCATTTCAACCTGACAAACTCATCGTGATCTTACAAATACTTCACATGAATCTGAGCACTGACGGCTGCTCAGGAGCTCGCTCGTTGGCACGGTGACAGAAAAATCACAGCCGTAAAAAATCTCTGTGTATTTATGATGTATTATGTTTTCAAATGATTCTCAGCCACAGATCATGGTGTAAAGTGTGGAGAGGTCACAAGCTCCTGTCGTCTCAGTCCACTGCTCAACTGTACAACTGCTGCTTCTAGTGTCACAGGTGTGAACCTGCAGTAACAAGGTGTGAACCTGCAGTAACAGGGTGTGAACCTGCAGTAACACAGTGTGAACCTACAGTAACACAGTGTGAACCTGCAGTAACACAGTGTGAACCTGCAGTAACACAGTGTGAACCTGCAGTAACAAGGTGTGAACCTGCAGTAACACAGTGTGAACCTACAGTAACACAGTGTGAACCTGCAGTAACAGGGTGTGAACCTACAGTAACAAGGTGTGAACCTGCAGTAACACAGTGTGAACCTGCAGTAACAAGGTGTGAACCTGCAGTAACACAGTGTGAACCTGCAGTAACAAGGTGTGAACCTACAGTAACACAGTGTGAACCTGCAGTAACACAGTGTGAACCTACAGTAACACAGTGTGAACCTGCAGTAACACAGTGTGAACCTGCAGTAACACAGTGTGAACCTGCAGTAACAGGGTGTGAACCTGCAGTAACACAGTGTGAACCTGCAGTAACACAGTGTGAACCTGCAGTAACACAGTGTGAACCTGCAGTAACAAGGTGTGAACCTGCAGTAACAAGGTGTGAACCTACAGTAACAAGGTGTGAACCTGCAGTAACACAGTGTGAACCTGCAGTAACACAGTGTGAACCTGCAGTAACAAGGTGTGAACCTGCAGTAACAAGGTGTGAACCTGCAGTAACACAGTGTGAACCTGCAGTAACACAGTGTGAACCTGCAGTAACAAGGTGTGAACCTGCAGTAACAAGGTGTGAACCTGCAGTAACACAGTGTGAACCTGCAGTAACACAGTGTGAACCTACAGTAACACAGTGTGAACCTGCAGTAACAAGGTGTGAACCTGCAGTAACACAGTGTGAACCTGCAGTAACAAGGTGTGAACCTACAGTAACACAGTGTGAACCTGCAGTAACACAGTGTGAACCTACAGTAACACAGTGTGAACCTACAGTAACACAGTGTGAACCTGCAGTAACACAGTGTGAACCTACAGTAACACAGTGTGAACCTACAGTAACACAGTGTGAACCTGCAGTAACAAGGTGTGAACCTGCAGTAACACAGTGTGAACCTGCAGTAACACAGTGTGAACCTGCAGTAACAAGGTGTGAACCTGCAGTAACACAGTGTGAACCTGCAATAACACAGTGTGAACCTGCAGTAACACAGTGTGAACCTGCAGTAACAAGGTGTGAACCTGCAGTAACACAGTGTGAACCTGCAGTAACACAGTGTGAACCTGCAGTAACAAGGTGTGAACCTGCAGTAACACAGTGTGAACCTGCAGTAACACAGTGTGAACCTGCAGTAACAGGGTGTGAACCTGCAGTAACACAGTGTGAACCTGCAGTAACAGGGTGTGAACCTGCAGTAACGCAGTGTGAACCTACAGTAACAAGGTGTGAACCTGCAGTAACACAGTGTGAACCTGCAGTAACACAGTGTGAACCTACAGTAACAAGGTGTGAACCTGCAGTAACACAGGTGTGAACCTGCAGTAACAAGGTGTGAACCTGCAGTAACACAGTGTGAACCTGCAGTAACACAGTGTGAACCTACAGTAACACAGGTGTGAACCAGCAGTAACAAGGTGTGAACCTGCAGTAACACAGTGTGAACCTGCAGTAACACAGTGTGAACCTACAGTAACACAGGTGTGAACCAGCAGTAACAAGGTGTGAACCTGCAGTAACGCAGTGTGAACCTACAGTAACAAGGTGTGAACCTGCAGTAACACAGTGTGAACCTGCAGTAACAAGGTGTGAACCTACAGTAACACAGTGTGAACCTGCAGTAACACAGGTGTGAACCAGCAGTAACAAGGTGTGAACCTGCAGTAACACAGTGTGAACCTACAGTAACACAGTGTGAACCTGCAGTAACACAGTGTGAACCTGCAGTAACACAGTGTGAACCTGCAGTAACAAGGTGTGAACCTGCAGTAACACAGTGTGAACCTGCAGTAACAAGGTGTGAACCTACAGTAACACAGTGTGAACCTGCAGTAACACAGGTGTGAACCAGCAGTAACAAGGTGTGAACCTGCAGTAACACAGTGTGAACCTGCAGTAACAGGGTGTGAACCTGCAGTAACACAGTGTGAACCTGCAGTAACAAGGTGTGAACCTGCAGTAACACAGTGTGAACCTGCAGTAACACAGTGTGAACCTACAGTAACACAGGTGTGAACCAGCAGTAACAAGGTGTGAACCTACAGTAACACAGTGTGAACCTGCAGTAACACAGTGTGAACCTGCAGTAACACAGTGTGAACCTGCAGTAACACAGTGTGAACCTGCAGTAACACAGTGTGAACCTGCAGTAACAAGGTGTGAACCTGCAGTAACACAGTGTGAACCTGCAGTAACACAGGTGTGAACCTGCAGTAACACAGTGTGAACCTGCAGTAACAAGGTGTGAACCTGCAGTAACACAGTGTGAACCTGCAGTAACACAGTGTGAACCTGCAGTAACACAGTGTGAACCTGCAGTAACAAGGTGTGAACCTGCAGTAACAAGGTGTGAACCTGCAGTAACACAGTGTGAACCTGCAGTAACAAGGTGTGAACCTACAGTAACACAGTGTGAACCTACAGTAACAAGGTGTGAACCTACAGTAACACAGTGTGAACCTGCAGTAACAAGGTGTGAACCTGCAGTAACACAGTGTGAACCTGCAGTAACAAGGTGTGAACCTACAGTAACACAGTGTGAACCTACAGTAACAAGGTGTGAACCTACAGTAACACAGTGTGAACCTACAGTAACACATGTATTGATGAGATATTAATTTCTTTGATGTGATGAGGAAGGAGAAGATGGGAAGAGAAGCTCCGTGTGTCATGTGTCTCTTCAGGACACGTGCTGCAGCATTTTGGACAAACTGCATGTCTGATGTTTGAGATGTTACGCAAGTAAAAGAAGGCGGTCCTAGAAAGGTGTTTTAAGTGAGAATCAAAGGACAAATCGGGATCACTCACAATTATTTATACTGGAGAAATTGTCATTTACATTGATGTCCTGTTTAATTACAGAGAAAGACTAAGAGGATAAAATGCTTATAAACATTTTCACAATGGAGAGAAATCTGCATCATCAAATAAATTACTATTCAAATAACTAGGCCCACACATGTAAAGTAAAAATATTGTTATATAAACATAATTGAAAGTAGACGTTGGAAGTTTAATTTAAGGACGTGCTGTAGTTTATCTCAAGGACAAGTGTAATTAAGCTTGTTGACACCAAATATCCATATCCTCTCGTAATCCTGAAAAATGTGAAACTCTGAAAGCGAATCCATCAAATCCTCGTCTGACTGAAGGATGATCATGTTTGAAGGAAGGGGGCGTCGCCATCCACACGGTGACCTCATGACAACAGGCATCATCGACCGGGCTGTGACCTCCGACCTGTAAAATACAAGTGAATAAAAGAAGGAGAGAAGGACGCTCACATTGTTTGACGCTGTCCTGTTCTGATCCTGAACTGACATTGTTATTCATGGTGTAGAAACGACTCTTCTCTGCAAACAGTCGTTACATAAACAGCTGAAACAGCAGCACAATGAAGAGTGGACGAGAAGAATAAAGGGGTGAAATTATAATGACATCGCTGTATAATGAGAGAACAAAACAAAAAAGAAACACAGGCTTCAAACACTGACGTACCGGCTCATAAAAATAATGAAATCATTAATTAGAGCACGTAGCCGGGCTCCGTCCCAGATGATTATTCTGGATATCTGCTGGGACTCCAACAATGGCTTCTGTGGTTCCCTTTATGCTTTGTTCTCTGTCTTACATGCAGATTGAGCCACTGCAGCGGCTGCACTCTCACAGCGAATCCCCGCTGCACTGCCGGAGAGGAACTCTGAAACATTACTCACTGCTCAGCCGTCAGATAGAGCCGGAGACTCTCCAGGCTGCAGGACACACTCCTGTATTGATCAGACGTCAGGAGAGAGGCGTCGCTTCTGTTATTGCAGGAAGAGTTCACGAGATTCATCTTTGAATGCAAAAGAAAACCTTTATTGTCATCAGCACAACACAACAAGATCTAAATCACTGCTCCAGTGTTGCATAGACAACAGAATAAAATACAAAGCACTCAATCCAGTGAACTAACACAACATAAACACATTCCACACCACACATACATATTACAGGAAGTCATCACACCGTAAAGAAAAGTAGAGCAGGCGAGTACCTTGGGCAAAAGAGATCTGTGAATCAGTCAAGCAGCGTGAGCAGCTCTGACAGTCTGAGGCTGAAGAGGCTGGTTCTTCGTCTGAGCGACGCTCAAAGCAACGCTGCAGGGACGTCCACGTCGGGCCCTCAGCTGCAGGGACGTCCACGTCGGGCCCTCAGGTGCAGGGATGTCCACGTCCACGTCGGGCCCTCAGCTGCAGGGACGTCCACGTCGGGCCCTCAGCTGCAGGGACGTCCACGTCGGGCCCTCAGGTGCAGGGATGTCCACGTCGGGCCCTCAGCTGCGGGGACGTCCACGTCGGGCCCTCAGCTGCGGGGACGTCCACGTCGGGCCCTCAGCTGCGGGGACGTCCACGTCGGGCCCTCAGCTGCAGGGACGTCCACGTCGGGCCCTCAGCTGCAGGGACGTCCACGTCGGGCCCTCAGGTGCAGGGATGTCCACGTCCACGTCGGGCCCTCAGCTGCAGGGACGTCCACGTCGGGCCCTCAGGTGCAGGGATGTCCACGTCCACGTCGGGCCCTCAGCTGCAGGGACGTCCACGTCGGGCCCTCAGCTGCAGGGACGTCCACGTCGGGCCCTCAGGTGCAGGGATGTCCACGTCGGGCCCTCAGCTGCAGGGACGTCCACGTCGGGCCCTCAGGTGCAGGGACGTCCACGTCGGGCCCTCAGCTGCGGGGACGTCCACGTCGGGCCCTCAGCTGCGGGGACGTCCACGTCGGGCCCTCAGCTGCGGGGACGTCCACGTCGGGCCCTCAGGTGCGGGGACGTCCACGTCGGGCCCTCAGCTGCGGGGACGTCCACGTCGGGCCCTCAGCTGCGGGGACGTCCACGTCGGGCCCTCAGGTGCGGGGACGTCCACGTCGGGCCCTCAGCTGCGGGGACGTCCACGTCGGGCCCTCAGCTGCAGGGACGTCCACGTCGGGCCCTCAGGTGCAGGGATGTCCACGTCCACGTCGGGCCCTCAGCTGCAGGGACGTCCACGTCGGGCCCTCAGGTGCAGGGACGTCCACGTCGGGCCCTCAGCTGCGGGGACGTCCACGTCGGGCCCTCAGCTGCGGGGACGTCCACGTCGGGCCCTCAGCTGCGGGGACGTCCACGTCGGGCCCTCAGCTGCGGGGACGTCCACGTCGGGCCCTCAGCTGCAGGGACGTCCACGTCGGGCCCTCAGGTGCAGGGATGTCCACGTCGGGCCCTCAGCTGCAGGGACGTCCACGTCGGGCCCTCAGGTGCAGGGACGTCCACGTCGGGCCCTCAGCTGCGGGGACGTCCACGTCGGGCCCTCAGCTGCGGGGACGTCCATGTCGGGCCCTCAGCTGCGGGGACGTCCACGTCGGGCCCTCAGGTGCGGGGACGTCCACGTCGGGCCCTCAGCTGCGGGGACGTCCACGTCGGGCCCTCAGCTGCGGGGACGTCCACGTCGGGCCCTCAGGTGCGGGGACGTCCACGTCGGGCCCTCAGCTGCGGGGACGTCCACGTCGGGCCCTCAGCTGCGGGGACGTCCACGTCAGGCCCTCAGGTGCGGGGACGTCCACGTCGGGCCCTCAGCTGCGGGGACGTCCACGTCGGGCCCTCAGGTGCGGGGACGTCCACGTCGGGCCCTCAGCTGCGGGGACGTCCACGTCGGGCCCTCAGCTGCGGGGACGTCCACGTCGGGCCCTCAGGTGCGGGGACGTCCACGTCGGGCCCTCAGCTGCGGGGACGTCCACGTCGGGCCCTCAGCTGCGGGGACGTCCACGTCGGGCCCTCAGCTGCGGGGACGTCCACGTCGGGCCCTCAGCTGCGGGGACGTCCACGTCGGGCCCTCAGCTGCGGGGACGTCCACGTCGGGCCCTCAGCTGCGGGGACGTCCACGTCGGGCCCTCAGCTGCAGGGACGTCCACGTCCATGTCGGTGATCCTTTGCCTTCTCATGTAGCGCCACCATCAGTTTAACAACGACCTCAGCTGCTAAGTAGCTAATGTTAGCTTGCTACGTTATGTCAGAGTTGAGCTTGCAGCACCACTGTACCTGGGTACAAGCGATCAGAGCAGCTAGCATGTGTCCCAGCACCAAACCAGGAAGTGTCACAATCAGTTTCCTCTGCTGCTGAACGTAGTTTCCTGTCGGAGCAGGTTGTGGTGAAGGTTTCGTTATAATCTGTCCTCGGGCCGGAGCTAGCTGTAGCCTAACCCTAACCCTTCATATCAGGTATAAACACGGCTGCAAACCGAAAGATCTCGTCCATGTGAAGAAGCTGAAAGATGATTTCAAACTCTTTTCCTGTTGTGTTGCTGCTGCACAACGGAAGTCTGTGTTTCTCTGGTGTTTTTCTTCCTCCCTCACAAAAACACATTATCATCTCCTCCTCTTCTTCAAACACGTCTCCCGCTCGTTTCTGTTGTGGAGCCGGGCGCTGACACCGTGTCAGCCTGTCACCGCCTTTGTCTTCCTCGTTGGTGCCGTCACCAGGATCCCCCCCGCTACAGGAAGCTGCCAGAAAGCGTTACAGCCTTCACTCGGCTCAATTCTCCGAGTATCAGCTGACGACGTATAACGACAGTAATGAACGAGGCTTCGCTCTCCTCTCTCTCTGTCTTCAACATATGCTTAGAGACTCGCTCAGAGGGCGATCGATCGTCCCACTCTGACGTTCATCAGGCTCAGGTCCAAACCGTTCATCTGCTTCAGCATCAATTCAGAGTGATGCAGCGTCAGCTACGTTAGAACCATTAATACTTACATCTCTTTTTCCTCTTTTTGTCAAAGGCTCATTTGTTCCACTCGCTTCTTAATGAAATCAAAGTTAAAACTTATTCTGTCTTTAGAGGAAAAGCTGTGGAGGATGATCAGGAACATAAAGTGAGATATGATTTCTGTTGTAGGGAAATTAAGTATTTTTAATCTTTATACATCTAAAAAATCCTGTTATGTGACTTTTGGAAATGGATTTAGTTTTGAGGTAAACCAGTAAAAAACGGATTTATTTGTCTGGTGATAAAAGTGTGAAAAAAAGAAACGTTTTAATGACTGAAATTATAATCTGAGTCGAGAATCACTCCCATGTTTGGTGTTGTTAGGTTTTTATTCTGTTTACGACCAGAACATAACAACATCTCTCTTTCGACTTTGAGTCTTTTTCTCATTTGATCTTAAATGAAAATGACGCCTCTGTACATGAATAGCAAAGAGCAGGTCGTGCATCAGGGAACAGAGACGTACAACAGCGTATCATCAGCATAAAATGGTCTCTGGATCTCAGGTTTGAAGTCAAATTACAAATGTGCAGCTGCAAGTGGTCACAAACACCAGAGTGAGGCCGGTTCTGATAGTGATCGCACAACGTCACACAGATACTGACCCACAACAATTTCTGTTTTCATCCGTCACATTTACTCAAACTTTACTGTATGTGTAAAATCAACGTGACTGGAGACACCTTCAAACTTCTATTTCCACATAATGTCCCAGAGTGGAGGTTAGGATCCAGTGATGTGTGAAGTAATCTGATTACTGTAAATATATAAGTACTGTGTGATGGAAGCACTGACACTGATGGAGGAGAACGTGATAGAAGGATGAGGAGGAAACGAGTGTTTAGTGACTGTGATGGTTTCCTGTCCCATGAAGATGACTCATCATATCGATTCTATAGATCTGTGATCTTTGTGTTGAACTGAGTCCAGTATCACAGTATCACAGTATTACAGTATCACATTATTACAGTATGACAGTATCACAGTATCACAGTATGACAGTATGACAGTATCACAGTATGACAGTATCACAGTATGACAGTATGACAGTATCACAGTATCACAGTATGACAGTATCACAGTATCACAGTATCACATTATCACAGTATCACATTATTACAGTATCACATTATTACAGTATGACAGTATCACAGTATCACAGTATGACAGTATCACAGTATCACAGTATGACAGTATCACAGTATGACAGTATGACAGTATCACAGTATCACAGTATGACAGTATCACAGTATGACAGTATCACAGTATCACAGTATGACAGTATGACAGTATCACAGTATGACAGTATGACAGTATCACAGTATCACAGTATCACAGTATGACAGTATGACAGTATGACAGTATCACAGTATGACAGTATGACAGTATCACAGTATGACAGTATCACAGTATCACAGTATCACAGTATGACAGTATGACGGTATCACAGTATGACAGTATATTACAGTATCACAGTATGACAGTATCACAGTATGACAGTATGATAGTATGACAGTATGACAGTATGATAGTATGACAGTATCACAGTATGACAGTATCACAGTATGACAGTATCACAGTATGACAGTATGATAGTATGACAGTATGACAGTATGACAGTATGATAGTATGACAGTATGACAGTATCACAGTATCACAGTATCACAGTATGACAGTATCACAGTATGACAGTATGATAGTATGACAGTATGACAGTATATTACAGTATCACAGTATGACAGTATCACAGTATGACAGTATGACAGTATGACAGTATCACAGTATGACAGTATCACAGTATGACAGTATGACAGTATCACAGTATCACAGTATCACAGTATGACAGTATATTACAGTATCACAGTATGACAGTATCACAGTATGACAGTATGACAGTATCACAGTATGACAGTATCACAGTATCACAGTATGACAGTATCACAGTATGACAGTATATTACAGTATCACAGTATGACAGTATCACAGTATGACAGTATATTACAGTATCACAGTATGACAGTATCACAGTATGACAGTATATTACAGTATCACAGTATGACAGTATATTACAGTATCACAGTATGACAGTATCACAGTATCACAGTATGACAGTATCACAGTATGACAGTATATCACAGTATCACAGTATGACAGTATCACAGTATGACAGTATATTACAGTATCACAGTATGACAGTATATTACAGTATCACAGTATGACAGTATCACAGTATGACAGTATATTACAGTATCACAGTATGACAGTATCACAGTATGACAGTATGACAGTATGACAGTATCACAGTATCACAGTATCACAGTATGACAGTATGACAGTATATTACAGTATCACAGTATGACAGTATCACAGTATGACAGTATGACAGTATGACAGTATGACAGTATATTACAGTATCACAGTATCACAGTATGACAGTATGACAGTATGACAGTATCACAGTATATTACAGTATCACAGTATGACAGTATGACAGTATCACAGTATGACAGTATATTACAGTATCACAGTATCACAGTATCACAGTATGACAGTATGACAGTATATTACAGTATCACAGTATGACAGTATCACAGTATGACAGTATGACAGTATGACAGTATGACAGTATATTACAGTATCACAGTATATTACAGTATCACAGTATGACAGTATGACAGTATCACAGTATGACAGTATATTACAGTATCACAGTATGACAGTATGACAGTATATTACAGTATCACAGTATGACAGTATCACAGTATCACAGTATGACAGTATCACAGTATGACAGTATGACAGTATGACAGTATGACAGTATCACAGTATGACAGTATGACAGTATGACAGTATGACAGTATATTACAGTATCACAGTATCACAGTATCACAGTATCACAGTATGACAGTATCACAGTATCACAGTATGACAGTATCACAGTATCACAGTATGACAGTATGACAGTATCACAGTATGACAGTATGACAGTATGACAGTATATTACAGTATCACAGTATGACAGTATGACAGTATCACAGTATGACAGTATCACAGTATCACAGTATGACAGTAGCACAGTATCACAGTATCACAGTATGACAGTATCACAGTATGACAGTATCACAGTATCACAGTATGACAGTATCACAGTATGACAGTATCACAGTATGACAGTATGACAGTATGACAGTATGACAGTATCACAGTATCACAGTATGACAGTATCACAGTATGACAGTATCACAGTATGACAGTATGACAGTATCACAGTATGACAGTATGACAGTATGACAGTATCACAGTATCACAGTAGCACAGTATCACAGTATGACAGTATCACAGTATGACAGTATATTACAGTATCACAGTATGACAGTATCACAGTATGACAGTATCACAGTATGACAGTATGACAGTATCACAGTATGACAGTATATTACAGTATCACAGTATGACAGTATGACAGTATGACAGTATATTACAGTATCACAGTATGACAGTATCACAGTATGACAGTATCACAGTATGACAGTATGACAGTATCACAGTATGACAGTATATTACAGTATCACAGTATGACAGTATGACAGTATGACAGTATATTACAGTATCACAGTATCACAGTATGACAGTATGACAGTATGACAGTATCACAGTATGACAGTATCACAGTATGACAGTATATTACAGTATCACAGTATGACAGTATGACAGTATCACAGTATCACAGTATGACAGTATATTACAGTATCACAGTATGACAGTATCACAGTATGACAGTATCACAGTATGACAGTATCACAGTATCACAGTATCACAGTATCACAGTATGACAGTATCACAGTATCACAGTATGACAGTATCACAGTATCACAGTATGACAGTATATTACAGTATCACAGTATGACAGTATGACAGTATCACAGTATCACAGTATGACAGTATCACAGTATGACAGTATCACAGTATGACAGTAGCACAGTATGAC
Source organism: Hippoglossus hippoglossus (assembly GCF_009819705.1). Classification (NCBI taxonomy): domain Eukaryota; kingdom Metazoa; phylum Chordata; class Actinopteri; order Pleuronectiformes; family Pleuronectidae; genus Hippoglossus; species Hippoglossus hippoglossus. The sequence continues at coordinate 181,660 of NC_047155.1, forward strand.
AGTATGACAGTATGACAGTATCACAGTATGACAGTATCACAGTATGACAGTATGACAGTATGACAGTATCACAGTATCACAGTAGCACAGTATCACAGTATGACAGTATGACAGTATGACAGTATCACAGTATGACAGTATGACAGTATCACAGTATGACAGTATCACAGTATCACAGTATGACAGTATGACAGTATCACAGTATCACAGTATCACAGTAGCACAGTATCACAGTATGACAGTATCACAGTATCACAGTATCACAGTATGACAGTATCACAGTATCACAGTATCACAGTATCACAGTATGACAGTATCACAGTATCACAGTAGCACAGTATCACAGTATGACAGTATGACAGTATCACAGTATCACAGTATGACAGTATCACAGTATCACAGTATCACAGTATCACAGTATGACAGTATATTACAGTATCACAGTATCACAGTATGACAGTATCACAGTATCACAGTATCACAGTATGACAGTATCACAGTATGACAGTATCACAGTATCACAGTATCACAGTATGACAGTATGACAGTATCACAGTATCACAGTATGACAGTATCACAGTATCATAGTATGACAGTATGACAGTATCACAGTATGACAGTATCACAGTATGACAGTATATCACAGTATCACAGTATCACAGTATGACAGTATGACAGTATCACAGTATGACAGTATATCACAGTATCACAGTATCACAGTATGACAGTATGACAGTATCACAGTATCACAGTATCACAGTATGACAGTATCACAGTATGACAGTATCACAGTATCACAGTATCACAGTATGACAGTATCACAGTATGACAGTATCACAGTATCACAGTATGACAGTATCACAGTATGACAGTATCACAGTATGACAGTATCACAGTATCACAGTATGACAGTATCACAGTATGACAGTATCACAGTATGACAGTATCACAGTATGACAGTATCACAGTATCACAGTATGACAGTATCACAGTATGACAGTAGCACAGTATCACAGTATGACAGTAGCACAGTATCACAGTATGACAGTAGCACAGTATCACAGTATGACAGTATGACAGTATGACAGTATCACAGTATCACAGTATCACAGTATATTACAGTATCACAGTATCACAGTATCACAGTATCACACAGACTGACCCGATGTTCGGGCCTTTGTGGTCACGTAGGTTTTGAGTATGAATCCTAGGCTCTGGCCCCTGATCACTTTCACATCCCAACATTTGGCCCCGACTCTCCTGCAGGATGTAGAACATCAGAGCGAAGCAGAGCAGACGTCAGCAGCTTCTGTTTTCACCCACAACTTCCAGATGGTGGAGATTCTGGCAAAGTGCAAAGTGAAAACACAACAAGAGTCGAATTCATAAAAACAAACTGTATGTGCAGCTGTTGACCGAGCAGCTACACTCGGTTTGAATTGAATTAACCTGGAGAAAAATAGTTTGATTATAAACTCATTAAATCAGAATTTAATGAAGTACGTGTAATCAATTTGTTTGACATTGATTTTCTTTCTGTTGGAGCTCAGACTCGGCGGCGCCCACCTGATCAGTGTGATTGACAAACACTCTAATGAACCAGCCGCTGCTTTAATGCTGCTAAATGAGCGGAGGAGAACAACACCGTCCTAATTGGACATCGAACAGTCGGACCATGCACTCAATTTCTCTGGCATGTTAATGCAGTCGGGGTTCATTTGCTGCTGTTTAACACCAGCCTTGTGCGTGTGTGTGTGTGTGTGTGTGTGTGTGTGTGTGTGTGTGTGTGTGTGTGTGTGTGTGTGTGTGAGTGTGGGTGTGTGTGTGTGTGTGTGTGTGTGTGTGTGTGAGTGTGGGTGTTGTTCTATATCCCACATGTACACAAACACACACACATACACACACAGAGGCCAATGGGGAGAGAGAGAGGACAAGCGAGGTCTCCTCTCTCTCTTCACAGTCTTTACTTACGTTATGTAGTTTGTATGGAAATGATCCGAAGCTCTGAGGGAACAGATAAGGAATAAATAAAATAAAAATAAATTATAATAATAATACAAATAGAAATAAATAAAACTGGAACCAGAATCTAAAAGTGAAAAGACGGAAATCTGTTTTTTTTTCTGGACAAAGGAGGTTAACTATAAAATCATTTTCCATTTAGAGTCAAATACCATAAAGCACCATATGTATGGGGGGGGGGATTCCTGGACTGTGTCAGGACAGGACTGTTGATGTCAGATGGTGGTCACAGCCATGGTCAGGATGAATTTCATTATTCCGTATTATTTATTCATGGTCACTTTACAATATTTATTTATTTTCAGCTGAAACAAAGTTCTCAGTCAACTTCTTCTTTATTTTAAAAACATCTGTTGCATCTTGAATGAAAAATGTCGATGTTCTCGTCTCTGACGCTACAAGAAGGGACTTCATGATGTATGTCACGTGACGTATGTCACATGATGTATGTCATGTATGTCACATGATAGGAGTTCGCTGCCTGAACTAGCTCACCATCATCGCTCCCTGTTTGGTTTACGATTGTTTGTATGAAAACAAACAGGAGTGATTCAATCAGACGTGAGAACAAATCTAAATGTCTGGTTTGATCTTTGGTGTGAAACCAGTTTGATATCTGTCAGGATGGTCGTCCTGGTGCAGCTGTGGTTCTTCACTTTGTTGCTAATGGCTCGTTTCATTTGGACGAGAGAAGACAAGAGATTAACCAACTTTTTCATCCAGCGTTTCTGATAATGAGCAAACACCAGGGACGACGGCTGTTTGAGCTGAGCCACATAATCCAGACCCGCAGGATCTGGAGGATTAGAGGGGAAGCTACTTGAGTAACCGTCCCTCCAATCTGCCGTCACAGCGCCTCTGAGCAAAGCGTTAGAGTGAGGTTCCATCCCGACAAAGTTTTAAAGACTTGATTTGATTTCTCTTGAGTCCTGTCGACTTGTTTTTGTGGATCCAGGATCTGTTAAAAAGCTGATTTGTCCTGAGGTTCGTCCACAGTGATCTGGACCAGTGTCATGGTAACGGCTGGAGACGGATGTTAGTCATTAACGCTGCATCACTGGACGAATGTGTCATCGATCAAACCTAATGAATGTATCAGTGAGTCTATGTTTACCACCACGTGTTGTTTCTCTCTAATTTCTCTCACAGTTCAGGCTGGTTTGTTCCTACAGAAAACATGTCAATCAACGTTTGTTCCTGAAAGACACGAGCTAGATAGAGACTGTCCCACTCTGCGAAGGATTTCCTGTTTGTGTCAGCAGCTGTTGAATCGTTAGCTACTTTGAGCAGCTGCACTCAGAGAGCTCGTTAGCTTTGTCTCTGGCGTGCAATGAATCGTGGGACAGGTCGGCCCGAGAGGGGTCCTTCGCTGCTCAGGACAGAAAGGACGCAAGTGCTGCAGACAGTCATACGACTTCATGCTAACGACACAAACTTAACACGATTTGGTTCCTCACCCCACTTCTCTCTCTCGCTCTCTCCTATGCAACATTATCTTATTCTCTCTCTTCTTTTATTTATATATTTTCCCTCGATATTAAAGTGATTTATCTTCAGTGTTACATCTCGACAGTTGCTTATTAATTATATATCACAGCTGTCATCACGTCTCCATGGAGACGGTGAACATGTTCTGTCATTGACAGTGGAATCAACTGGAAAATCAGGTACAATAAGTGTGGCAGTTGACCATGACACTCCCACCACAGCAGCCAGAGACGAACCATTCGGGTTTCAGCTTTTATTGTCTTTTAACACATGTCAGCAAACATAAATTAAACTAAACTTAAAGCGGTCCTTTGCAGCTCAGTGTCTGTCCCACGTGTCTCTGTCCTCTGTGACTCTTCAACCTGAGGATCAACCAGCTACCTGGTGCAGGTGAAGGTGCTCTCCCAGCCCCCTCACCTCCACAATAACTCTCTAATGTTATAGGAGCATCTTCATTAGAAGATCTCATCTTTAGGCTGTTTCTCCGATCTGATCGTTTCATGTCGTCCAAACTGAAGAGTCAATAACAGAAGCAGCTCTTTATTAAATATGTCCCTCACTGCGAGGGACAGCTGCCACTCAACAAAATCACGACTGTTTGCCGTCCTGGCTCCGAAATGTTGCAACGAGCTCCCCAGTGACATCAGGACAGGAAGTCCACACACCTTCCTCCAGACTGAAGACACATCTCTCCAGACCACACCTCGGTCAAGACGATGATGTTTAATAACCATCGTCAACTCTCTTTGGAAAAGCATCAGCTAAATTATATATATATAAAATATATAGAAGACTATATTTAAGTCCAGGTGGAAACACAACTGAACAAATACACAATAAATGACACAACCTGTTTGTCCAGCTGACTATAAGTTGTTGGATTTATCATCTATCATTTATACATCTACAGATGTATAGATGTATAGATCGATGCTTTTATAAATAGATGTATAGATGTAGAGATGTAGAGTCTGACAACAAACAGGTCGTGTTAGCGTGTCAGCTCCGTGTGGCTGCACATACAAGTGGTTTTGTTCTTGAATGCGTCAGGAAGCGTTTTGGTTTGAACTCGAATAAAGAATGAATCATGCTGACGTCTCATTGGCTGTTTGTTTCTCTAATGACTCAGTGAACCGTTGCTATAGAGACGGACTCTTCTCCTAAACAGTTTGAAAATGATACCTTGAACATTGTTGTTGTTTGAGTTTTTGTAGAGAGGATTTAGTGTCTAGTGTGTGTTTGGTTCTTTGTGTGTCTGTGTGTGTGTCTGTTTGGCTCTTTGTGTGTCTGTGTGTGTGTGTTTGGCTCTTTGTGTGTCTGTGTGTGTGTGTTTGGCTCTTTGTGTGTCTGTGTGTGTGTGTTGGGCTCTTTGTGTGTCTGTGTGTGTGTGTTGGGCTCTTTGTGTGTCTGTGTGTGTGTGTTTGGCTCTTTGTGTGTCTGTGTGTGTGTGTTGGGCTCTTTGTGTGTCTGTGTGTGTGTGTTGGGCTCTTTGTGTGTCTGTGTGTGTGTGTTTGGCTCTTTGTGTGTCTGTGTGTGTGTGTTGGGCTCTTTGTGTGTCTGTGTGTGTGTGTTGGGCTCTTTGTGTGTCTGTGTGTGTGGGTTGGGCTCTTTGTGTGTCTGTGTGTGTGTGTTTGGCTCTTTGTGTGTCTGTGTGTGTGTGTTGGGCTCTTTGTGTGTCTGTGTGTGTGTGTTGGGCTCTTTGTGTGTCTGTGTGTGTGGGTTGGGCTCTTTATGTGTCTGTGTGTGTGGGTTGGGCTCTTTGTGTGTCTGTGTGTGTGTGTTGGGCTCTTTGTGTGTCTGTGTGTGTGTGTTGGGCTCTTTGTGTGTCTGTGTGTGTGAAATGTAAATGTGATTGCACTCACACATGCAGAGAACAATTGGCCTCATGGTCTGAATGAAACGTCTTTGTCTGTGGAAGCAGCGTTCAGAGTTAATTTCATGTGTCAGTCAGTTACTTTACTGTTTCTCTTCATGTCCACAGCTGGTGTGTGAGAGGAAATGAGATGATGTCACGGGTTCGAGTCCCAAACGAGCTGAGGTGTCTCTGTTGACGTCAAAAACTTGGACGATTCATTTTCATTTACAGTTCAAGGTTTATTCTTGAGATTTTCCTGATGATTCAAACTAAGTGAATGTTGGCAACTCAATTATGCATCAGTGCAACAGAAAGTGAAAGGATTGTCATTCTGTCAGCTCTGAATCTGCCTGGACCTCTTCACAAACACAAACCTGAGGGATCATCTGCAGATTCATCATCAAACTGTCTCAACACAAACAAGTCGGGAACACATTTTCCATTTGAAATCGACTTCATCTCAGACTCTGGGGATTTTACTTCAGTCTCTGACTTTGAGTAGCTCTGCAGCACCTGTTTGATTTCTTTCTAAACCTCTTCCTCTCTTCTTCTTCTTCATCTTCTTCTTCTTCTTCTTCTTCTTCTTCTTCTTCTTCTTCTTCTTCTTCTTCTTCTTCTTCTTCTTCTTCTTCCTCCTCCTCTTCTTCTCCGTCAGGTCTCTCCCTCTGTCGTTCCTCCTCTGTAACTTCACACACTTGAAAAGATGAGATGAAGTACCCGGCTGTGGACAAACCAACCTGTTGTTAGTGTGGTTGTGTTGTCCTCGTCCAGACGGAGACATGGAGACAGGAGAAGATGAAAGGTTGGACAGGAAGTAGAACTACTTCAGTCGTGTTGGGATTACATTGAAAAATAAAAAGACTGTTTGTCCTAATGAACTGTAAAATGAGTTGAGCTAACTCTGGCTCATTTACAATCATTGTGCTGTTGCCTGTGAAATGAAATCTATTTTAATTTGTTCCTCTGAATTATCTCAGGCGTCATATTCTACTTTGACCTGGTTCAGATTCATAATGAACCTCTTCTGTTATTAACAGCAGAGAAATGAATGTGCTGTGGTTTCTGTCATGTGAGAACTTTCTGTGTCTGACACTGAGTGACCGTCACTGCCATAGTTTGAATAATTTCTGGGGGAAAAGCTGAATTTATGTTCAGTTTGTTTACAATCCAACAGCTGATGAGACAAATGAAGTATCTGTTCCTCCCACATTGATCCAAGATGAAGACGAACACCTCATTGCTTCGCTCGGTTACTTTTTGTTCACGTCTCAGTTCTCCCTCTCTAATCACAAACAGCAGAGATGAACTTCTAAACCTCCGACCAACCACTGGTCCAATTCATCGTATGTGTAAACATACATGGAAAATAAAGCTGATTCTGATTCTCCAGACGACAGGAGACAAAACTCAGCAGCAGCAGGTTGTCGGGTCCGACTCGTTCAAACAGGAACATGTGGGAACATCCAGGCGAGGGGCGGAGCCTGTAGAGCAGCAGGGGCGGAGCCTGTCGAGCAGCAGGAGGCCGGACATGACGTATAAACTCTGCTGTGGAAAGATCAGTGTTGTTTACAGCTCATCCACACCGGCGTCGGCCCTCATCACCAAAAGATCTGGAACCTCCTCGTGTTTCCAAGTGGACGTCTTCGTCTTCTAGGATCACGTCAGGATCATGTCAGGAACACGTCAGGAACACGTCAGGAACATGTGACAGGGATTCATTGGAACATTGGAACAATCGAACATTGTCGGGATTTCATTGACGCACTATTGGTCTGAATGAATTTTAAATCGGTGTCATGTCTCAGGACGGTTGGGGGGTTAGGAGGCACCAGCCTCCTGCATTCTCGTAGCAAAACAATGTCCCATTGCTGACAGTGAGCGCCCTCTGTTGGTTCACAAGGTGCACTACTTCCTCTTATTACAGTTTAAATATGAACGTTTCCCCTCGTTTGAATGAATGTTTGAATCTAGAATAGTTTGTAAATTAGTTATTGCTGCAGGTGTTTTATATTGTTGATGAAGATGAGACGAGAAGTGAAGAAGCAGAGTAACGAGACATTTTGACGGGTTAATCGAGCCGCGGGTGTTTATGTCCGAGCTGCTCAGGATCAGACATCATCCTCTGACACATCATATTTCGTCACCTTTTAATTGGACTGTCACACCTCGGACCACCCACCCTCAGGCGCCGTGAGCGCCGTCATTTGGCTCAACTGGACCTGGACGTGTCATCTCACACCATTTCACAGTTTGTCTTAGCAGAGGAAGAAAATTATCACAGGGACATATGGAGACAGCCAAGGTGGCTGCTGGGAGTTTGTCCAGTGATGACTCTTCTGACATCGGGTGATCAGGTCCGACAGGTCCGACAGGTCACGTGACGTCTAACGAGCAGAAACTCTGCTTTTTGATGTGGTTTTAACGTCACAAACAGTTTGTGCCGGTTTCAAATAAGATGAGATTTAAAAAAGGAGGCCAGAAGTTTTTATTGTGAAAAATAAAAACAGGATTCATCACAACGCTGAGGTGCCGTCGGGAGATGCTGATCACGCCGACGTGATCAAGTCACATGACTGATTTAGACGTCAGAGTGTAAAAACAAAGTCATGAGTGCGCTGGTTTCTTCTTCAGTCCAATGTGCTGTGTGGCGTAGAAAGGAAAAATCTAAAACATTTCAATTTAAATAATCCAGGACGTCACAAATGTGACGACACGTTTTTATGAATAAAGTGTTTTCATTTATAATAACGAACTGTGACCTTTGAAAGAGAAGTTCTGTCTCTTCACGTTCATGTAGAACCTGAGCAGACTCTAATGCACACAGATCAATCCATAGCCTTCATTTGTTTTCTGCTGCATCTCGTCCCTACAATGAAATTCTCTCTGACAGGCTCATTATTCCGTAAACGTGCAGCGAGCTCCAGTCGACGCCATTAAAGACGAGCAGTGAAGCTGCTCGGTGAGAAGCCAGCGCCGGGCTCATTCACCTGCTAAATTACCCACATACCCCTGCACTGAGCGAGATATCATTACCTCCTCCAGGATAAATTCTGCTGCCGTGCATTTCCCTCATTATCAAATCAAGAAGCTCTTCACTGCCAGTTGCTGCTAAACAGAGACACAGAGGACGGATGAGCAGAAACACAAACATTATGTTCTCGTTTCACAAAAGAAGCAGAATCTGCTGCAAGAGTGTGTGTGTGTGTGTGTGTGTGTGTGTGTGTGTGCGTGTGCGTGTGCGTGTGTGTGTGTGTGTGTGTGTGTGCGTGTGCGTGTGCGTGTGTGTGTGTGTGTGCGTGTGTGTGTGTGTGTTCTGATGTGAATCATGTCAGTGGCGGCTGGTTAATATGGCGACGCCCCCTCCAACATCCTGAGAACAAAAAACCTTTATAAAAATAATCAAGATAATTTAATTAATTCTTCTGAAGAATCCTCCGAGCCCCAAACAAAAACGTAAAAAGCAATGTTAAAGAAAGTGAAAGAGTTTCAGGGCTTGACACACACACACAGACACACAAAGGTCCCTACACAAAATGTCATGAAAATCTGCAAACCAACAAACAGATGAAAACACGAGAGACAAACTAACGCATTCAGAACCATTCCACCTTTAATCAAACTGTTAACATCCTGAGAGAAAATCTGTGAGAGAGACAAACATAGAGAGATAAGGTGAGACTGAGTCCACACTCCAGGTCAGCAGGTGGCAGTAACGCACCCAAAAGCTGAAGAAGAGGATGCTGTCATGACGACAGTGAGACGGGGCGATGACGAGCTGAAAGAGGTCGTACGTTTTTTACATATGTCAAAAGTTGACTTTTGCTGGAACATTTGAAGGGTAACGTCAAGACAACACGTGTGACCGGAACCACAGGCTTCGTTAGCATGTTAGCATGTTAGCATAAACTCTCGATGGACGATGAACCTGAGGTGAGACGCAAACGACTTCATAATCTTCCGATGATTCATTTACACGTTGGATTCAGTTGTTGTTGGCGATAACTGGATTTTTTTTCACAGCTGTGGTTGACTTTAGCTTAGCTGTGCTTCTACCAGCACAGTGGCTCCACCTGGTGGACACTAGTGGTGTACGTTAATGCTAACATGAGAGAAAACAGTGGAGAGATGGATGATAGATAAAATCCCTGCCTTGTCCATCACTGGGGATAGAAACAGAGAAAACACAATTCTCTTCCATGTTTTGGTGACGTGATGAGTGACTCGTTCGTTTGAGTCGTAAGTGACTTCAGTAACGTGCTGAAAAACCTTCAGGTCGCGTCTCTATGCAGATGTTTGATGTTTGTTAAAAACATTGGCGCCGCTCTGACCTCATGTTCTACAACCTCTCGTCAAACCAAACACACAAATGACCCAATTCCATTAAAAAGCTTCATTCAGCCTCGTTGCTCTGCGGCTGCAGACGTGATGTGTCGCTGTCGACATTAATGAGTCGCAGCTGAAATTACAGGTGATGAAATATTCTACACGTCCATGTGTCAGGTTGATAAGTTCTGCATCAGAAGCAGCAGGAAGCGAAACTGATTAAAAACGCTGCTGTGAGGAAACGACTGTGTAAATTCTTCTGACAGTGACATTTATGTTCGTGAACATCATCTGAGTTTCCCACGGTGACGTCTGGACAGATTCGTCCTCCGCAGCCAATCAGACATCTGTTATTTGAAAGGCTGAAGATTCCGATACGTCTTTTTTTAATGGAAAAAACATGAATTTAAAGCGACAGGTCACTTGAGTTTGTTCTTTCCTCCTCGCTCTGACGGAGTCAGGGTTGTCTCCTCCTCGTCTCCTCGCTCCGTTCTCTCCCACCTCGTCTCCTTTGGCTCATGGCGATCAAACCTTTCACCACCAATAATCTGACTGCAGCACTGGATGAATAATTTAGCTGTGGTGTTGCTGTGAGGCCACAACTGACGCTGCTAACCCAGATAGAGAAGCCCAGGTGGGTGGAGGTCGATGATGTCCAACCAGATCAGCTCCAGTATCCAGGAACCAATCAGAGCTGCTGCCTCTGACACGTTCAGCAGAGTTACATGGTGCAGTTCCAGGCCTCCAGGGGGCGCTATGGCTAAGAAAGACATAACATTAACCCCAGTTAAAAGTTTGGAAGCATCTAAATTGTGAAATTGTTCAAGGTTTTTTACTGATGTAACTCAACGAATGTTTTATGATGATGTTTAAAACAGAAACAAACATCTGGTTCCTGCATCAGTTTACAGACGGAGCTGTGGACGAGTTGAGAAACACATGATAAGAATCATACGTGTTTCAGGTGGTGGAAACATGAAGCGTCACTCGGGCTTCACACGCAGCCGTGTGCTGATTGACAGTTAAGGTCCAGTTAAAGCTGTGACAGCTGAGCGTCAGTGATGCCCTCGTGAGCTGTGGCATTAAATGTGTGTGTGTGTGTGTGTGTGTGTGTGTGTGTGTGTGTGTGTGTGTGTGAGAGAGTGATAGTGTGTGTGTGAGACCAGTATACTGGTCTGTGTGAGAGAGTATACTGGTCTGTGTGAGACCAGTATACTGGTCTGTGTGAGAGAGTATACTGGTCTGTGTGAGAGAGTATACTGGTCTGTGTGAGAGAGTATACTGGTCTGTGTGAGACCAGTATACTGGTCTGTGTGAGAGAGTATACTGGTCTGTGTGAGACCAGTATATCTCTCTCTCATCGTTCTGCAGCAGCTCTCATTACTCTCTACCTGTGAGCCGTCGCCGGCGGTGACGTCCCGTTACTGTCGAGAGGTAACGGCTGATTTATGTTGCTGCTGTGAAAACTTTGTTTAGTGAAGATTTGCAGCTTCAACTTTCAAACAGTCTTTGTCTTGATTTAATAGAGGAAAATATACAAATAGATCATTTATTATTAATATTTATGACAAAGTCAGAGAAAAGAATCAACTTCATCAAATCAACTGAGGAATGATCAGAGAGAGAAAAGGTGCGAGTCACAAACAAGAAGTTACGAAGTTAGCAGAAGTAAAAGATCGACGTCTTTGTGTTTCCTCTTCAACCTCCAGCTCTGTGTCTAACTAACGGAGCCTGAGCTGTCAGAGCCAGAGGAAGAGGATGGAGCAGTAGCTGGGTTTGGATTCAGGGGCCACATCGATCCAGTCGACTTTATTCTGCAGCTTTCTGTCCTGATGTCAAAGGGGAGCTCGTTCCACCAATTAGGAGCCAGGACAGCAAACAGTCGTGAACTCAGGTAAAGACCAGTGGAGCTGCTGCTTTCTGGATGAGCTGCAGAGGTCGGATGGCAGCAGCAGGTAGACCTGCCCATTTTCTCTTGATGCTTTCAAACACAAACGTTACACTTGCTTGTACAGACGTTTCACCTCAAATACTCATGAGGTCTGAAACCTCACTGCCGTCCGTCACAGCTGTCCTCCATGTTTGTTTCCACCAGGCGAAACCTATTCTGCCTCCTGCCTCTGTTAGCATCTGTTTTATTCATATTTACAATAAGTCTGTGTTGAACCTGTCAGAGGAACCGTTTCAGAGACCGTCACGTCCTCACACGTCTTCACGTGGAGACAGATGAGGCCTTGAGCAGCTCCTCCACTGCACACACTCATCTGAGACCCTCCACCATAATTGATGCTAACCACACATCTCCTCCACTCCCTGATTGATGCCTCCACCTTCTCCGCTGTGCTTTTATAAATAGATCACTTGGAGCCGAGTCGTCCTCTCGCCGCCTGACGTCCCACCAGGGACGCTCCTCATTTAACCGAGAGGAATTAGCATATTACTGCAACTTCAGAGCCAAGCCCAAAGATCTGGTGCTGCCAAGCTTCTGTTTTCAGGAGGAGCGGAGCCAGAGCAGGCGGCCAAGGATGAGAGAGAGAGGGATCAAAGTCACACCTCTTTACATCCTCCCCTCTTCCCACAATGCTCCTCTGTCAGCGAGCTGTGTTACACTAACGAGCTTAGCAGGGAAATGCCTGGAATTCCCTCAGTCAGTGAGAAAGCAGAGTGACAGGAAGTGGCAGCGACAGCGTTGGTTTAACTCCAGGCTCGTCCTCGCCTGATGACCTCACACGACCGACACAAGTCATTAGTCTCAGTTGTCGACTTGTTGACTCAGCGGCAGTTTGAATGTGTCGTCATTCCGTCACTTGTCGTTACATTTTCTCGTCTATGGCAGAAGTTTCAGTTCACAGCAAACAGGAGGCGCGTGTTTTCACCAGCTTCCTGTCGAGGCTCATCACTCTGCAAACAACTGTTACTGTCACTGTGTGTTACTGATAGATGGCTTAGGAGGTAAAGTGGGTCGTCCAATATCCAGACAGTCAGTGGTTTGATCCCTTGGGCAACACAGTGTGATGCTGCATAAATAAGTGTTTCATATAGAAGCCCTGGAATATTCTACATATATTCAGTTCACTTTAACTCACAGGCATCAACAGACTGGATCTGTTTTCTATCAACAGTTCATTTGAGAGTCAGTTTATTACAGACAATCGTACAGAAAACAGATCAGGATCCTGATCCAGAGTCCTGCAGGATCCTGATCAGACCACGATAACGTGAACAGCATCAGTTCTATTCGAGTCCTGACACTCGTCATATAATCATTGACTATTTCCACGTCTGTCTCTGTCTCATCAACCGTCAGTCAAAGGTCTAAGATCAACCTCATAGTGGCAGTAATTCTATTTCTTAATGAACCCCCCCCCCCCCACACACACACACACACACACGCTAACGATCACACTCGTGAACAGGTCGTTGATTTTTTATTTTGCTCAGTTAAGAGACTCCAGACGAACCTGACTGAGTTAAAACACGCTCAAAATCATTTCCTGTATAATTTCTCTATATAACAGCTGCTTCCTCTTCAGTGTCCGTTTGAGTCTGAAGGTTAAAAAAACAGCTTGTGTCACTAACTCGGTAAAACTGATCCTCATCTGAACATCAAGTCTCCTGCTCGCGTCTTATCTGCGTCTCCCTCGTCTCTCAGAGATACTCGTCTCCGGGCCCCTGGCTCCGCTCACTGGATGATTGGCCATTTAATATTTAATCTGTCTGACTCAAACTTTGGCAAAGCAGAGAAGTGTCTGTCACAGACTTTTGTTACGGACAAAAACACAAAAGACATAAAGAGGGAACTTATCTTTTATTTCTCAGTGTTGTTGCTCATTCAGGGAGACGACGTAATGACCGTTAGTTTTCCCTGGTGCTGAGAAGGGAGTTTGAACTCACATGTTTTCTCACATGTTCATCTCTATGAGAACAAAGGAACATCAAAGCTTTCATTTGCATAAAGTTTGTTTATCTTGTCTAAACTGTGTCTGGTCTGGTCACGATGTCACATGACGTCACGACGATGAAGAGGTGTGGTCGATGTTTCTAGAGCTTCAGGGTTTTCTCACTTAACCACAGACTTTTTCATTTTGATCTTTGATCCTTGACATCAACAAAAATCATCACGTTTCCTTTGGAACAAATCTGATGAAATGGAAATAGTTTCAAGTGGATTCAAAGGCTCCGGAATAAACTATAATAAAAAGCTGGAGGTCAACTGCAGGGCTCTCATTGGCTGGTGGAATCAATTGTTTCTGTTGTAACTGGAGACACTGCTTCAGTTTTCAGGGCAGAATGTGGGTTAGAAGAAAGGTGAGTCCTGTTAGCTGTAGCCGTTAGCTGTAACTGTTAGCTGTAGCCGTTAGCTGTAACTGTTAGCTGTAGCCGTTAGCTGTAGCCGTTAGCTGTAGCCGTTAGCTGTAACTGTTAGCTGTAGCCATTAGCTGTAGCTGTTAGCTGTAACTGTTAGCTGTAACTGTTAGCTGTAGCCATATCAGTACTGTCCTTTTAAGTTGTTGACATCAAAACTGAGATTGCAGGAAAGTGGTTTCATCCATCTTTAAATATGTGGTTCACAGTTTGTTGTATCCATCATAGACGTCTTCACCGGAGCGATTGGACGAGCTGACATCGAGGAATGACTTTACCCTCAGAGAGAGGGAACGTGAGGAGCGCTCACTCCGACTGACCCTCCCCCACACAACAATAAGCTCAGTCGACTGACAGATCTCTGACTGAGTTTAATGACTAATGACAATTCAGCATTTCTCACGAACCTGTTGAACCAGAGCTACATCGAGCAGGAACAGACGTTCAGGACAGCGTCTCTGTTATACGTCAGTGCAGCATCACAATGATTCTGAAGGAGGAACAGTTGCATAATGTTGCAGCTCATAGATCCAGAGGTTAGTTCCTGAACTCTGTGGTTGCTTCAATTTCCTTTCGTGTTCAATGCAAATTCAGTAAACTGTGTGAAATCATTTTCCCTGAAGGGATTTTTTAAAAGAACAAAGTCTCTGTTGTGTTCATGAGGAGAAAGAGTCAAACACAGATTTTAGCCTCTCATTCCTCATTTAGACTTTTGTTATCTGTCACTTCCACAAGCAGCAGTTCTCAGCTCCATGAACATCCCGAGCCGCAGAGCGACTGTAATCTGTCTCTGCATTAACATGCACAGCCGACAGGGGAGCGAGCCATGTGATGCTAACCACAGCGAGTGAGAAAGAACCGGCATCGCTGGAGAGACTCACTGAGACCCGATCCATTGTCAATGTTGTTGTGTGAAGCAACTATCTCTGTGAAACACGCCTGGCAGAGGGGGAGAGAGAGGGAGAGAGGGGGGGGGGGGGGGGAGGGGGGGGGAGGAGAGAGGGAGAGAGAGGGGGGGGGGGGGGGGGGGCGAGACAGGGAGGGCGAGAGAGGGAGAGGGAGGGAGAGAGAGGGAGAGAGAGAGAGGGAGGGAGAGAGAGAGAGAGACAGGGAGGGCGAGACAGGGAGGGCGAGAGAGGGAGAGAGAGAGAGAGGGGGGGGGGAGAGGGAGAGAGAGGGAGAGGGAGGGAGGGAGGGAGAGAGAGAGAGAGAGAGAGAGAGGGGGGGGGGAGAGA